>NC_068565.1:5102198-5402327 GCF_025698545.1 Gossypium raimondii
GTGGAAAAGTGGGGCTCCTACAAAGCATTCTTCTACATCTTTCAAGCAACCCATTTCTTCTAATTTTTCACCAAAACAACAAAGAGCTCATGACATTGAATGTTTTACGTGCAAAGGGCGTGGACACTACAGTCGTGATTGTGCCAACACAAGACTTTTGTTGATTAAAAAAGATGGCAAACTTTGTGAACCGAAAAAAGATGATAGTGAGAATTTCTTCCTGAAATCCATGGAGTTGGATGAGATAGAAACATCATGTTCTCCTATTGAGATAGATTTTATTGAATTGAATATTCATAATACTTGTGAAGGGGATATGGGAAGTGAGGAAGAATAATGTGAAAGGACAGAGAGAAAAGTGACCTTGAGTGATAAAAGTCTAATTGATGGTCCAAATTTGGTGAGTGAAAATCTATATGAATTAAAATTGGAGATGTAACAGCCCAATTTTGACCCTAATCGGAATAGTGGTTTCGGGACCACAAATCCGAGTCTATAAAAAATAAAAAATAAAAAATATTTTAATATTATTTTGTGTGTTTATGATGTGTGAATTTACATGTGTGAAAGTTTCATGAAATAATTTTATTGTTTGTGTGCTTAATTTGAGAAAATGGCTTAATCGCGTAAAATAAAAATTTGATGGTTAAATATGAAAGTGCCTAATTTTTGTCGTCTTTATAATTTGGAGGTTTTATGTTGTAATTTAGCCAATAGTAAATGTAGTGGACGGCATGATGAATTATATATATAGTTTTTATATATATTAAATGTAAAAGTAAAATAATAATATTATAATATAATGCTAATAAAATAAAACATAAAATAAATGAATCATGCATTATTTCATCCATAGCCGAAACATCAAAAGAAAAAGTAAGAAAAGAAGAAAGCTAGGTTCGGCTATTTTGTCCTTTGATTTAGGCATGTGTTTTGTTCGATTTTTGATAATTTTTACGTTTTTGAGATCGTTGCTTTGAATACTTCAAAACCCATGTCTTAATTTTGTGAATTGTTGATGATTTTGAAATGTGCCATTGATGAATGTTTGAGTTTCATGATGTTAGTTGATGAAATATGAAATATAAGTGTTAGATTAACATGTTTTGTCTTTGAATTTTTAGTGAATTTGAGTAATTAGGGCTAAATTGAGAAAATAAAATTTTCAAGGACTATAATGTGAAATAAGTAAAATGCACGAGCTTGTATAGACACTAGGAATATTCGGCCCTTAAGGGGTGTAGTCAAAATTTGTGTATTTTGTGTTTTGAGCAAAAAGGATTAAATTGCAAAAAGTGTGAAATGTTAGGGGTAAAAATTGTAATTTTTTCATTTATATGTTCTTAGACTAAATTGAATGAAAATATGTTTAAATGAGATTTATTTGAATATGTTTAGATCAAAAAACCAAGAAATCAGATTTAGATCGGGGGAAATCGAAAGTAGTTGAGTAGCCGATCTATTAGTCGACGACATCCGAGGTAAGTTATTAAGCATATATATAATTGTATCATTTTAAAATCAGCTTAGTATCTAAGTAATTATGCTGAATTGAATGGTATATATATATACATGTAGTGATAAAATTATTGAAATAAGATGTATTGAGTTGTTGACTTTCGACACTAAGTGTGCGAATTTAATTGTAAAACACTAAGTGTGCGAGTTTAATTGTAAAGCACTAAGTGTGCGAGTTTAATGGCAAAGCACTACGTGTGCGAGTTTGATTATTCAGCACTAAGTGTGCGAACTTATTAATTATTTTCGAATAACTATTAGTATTGAGTATTTGTCTTATTGAGAAATCATGATTATTAAAATGAGTAAATACTTGGAATTCTTGATTAGTAACCATTATGGTTGTATTTAAGGTTAAGCTTTGTAGATATTAAACCTATGTGGTCATTATATTTGGAATCATATATATATATATAATATGATTCTTTATATTACATGATGAGGAAATGCATAATGTATATGGTCTTGTGTTTAGATTTGAAGAAATGTTTATGGTTGTGTAATTATATTGATTTTAGTTAAATCATAGTAATAAGTGAATAATTATCTTATGATATGGTAAGCTAAAAGTAAGATGATTTAGTAGTATGAATTGGTTGAATATTATTTGAGATATTGGTTTAAATAGTAGAGTTTAATTGCTTATAACTTACTAAGCTAAATTAGCTTACAATGTGTTGGATAATTGTTTTGATGTATAGATTTTGGTGATCGCTACGTGTTCGGGGATCGTCAGCTAAGTTCGTCACACTATCGATAATTTCTTTTGGTATTTTGCTAAATCGTTCTCAAATATATGGCATGTATAGCATAGTTAAAAATTGATTTTGGAACCAATGTGTATATGTATTTAAAAGCCATGTTAAAATGGCTTATCTCTTTTGGTTTGAATTCGGTATTAATGCATATGCTTTAATGGTCCAAAATGTGGTATATGTTCATGTAATTTTTATGCTTAAATGTTGTCCAATTTGTTGTATTTATGCTGCCCAAATTGTTGTATATATGCTGTCCAATTTTGATGCAAAAATGTGGCTCAATTTGGTATATATATGCTGCCCAAATTGTTGCACATATGCTGTCAAATTTTTATGCTAAAATGCTGTCCAAATTGTTGTATTTATGCTGCCCAAATTGTTGTATATATGCTGTCCAATTTTGATGTAAAAATGCTGCTCAATTTGGTATATATATGCTGCCCAAATTGTTGCACATATGCTGTCAAATTTTTATGCTAAAATGCTGTCCAATTTGTTGTATTTATGCTGCCCAAATTGGTGCATATATGCTGTCAAATTTTTATGCTAAAATGTTGTCCAATTTGTTGTATTTATGCTGCCCAAATTGTTGCATATATGCTGTCCAATTTTTATGCTTAAATGCTGCCCAATTTTTTGTATTTATGCTGCCCAAATTGTTGTATATATGCTGTCCAATTTTTGGTGTGAAAATGCTGTCTAGTTTGGTATATGAATGCTGTCCAAATTGATGTAAAAAGGCTGTCCAAAACAGGGTAGATTACCTATGTTGTAATATGTAGTATATTTAGTAAATTGAAATGAAATATGTGTACAAATAAATGTTTGGGTATATGCTTGATTTATGATATATAATCATATATGTTTGGAAATGTTTTAAGAATCGGAATGATATTAAATTTTGATTAGGTAAATGATAATGATATGGTTGAATTTTTGAAACATGGTAGTATATGAAATTTGATTAATGATGCATGTTGATTTTAATTGGTTATGTGATATATATATATATATATATATATATATATATGGAATGAAATTTTGTGGTTGAGTTGGTATAATTTATGAAAAAAAAATTCTGAGTTGGGTTTTTGACCGGTCGTAACTCAAATCCAGCGACGGATACGGGTCGGGGTGTTACAGGAGAGTTCTCAAGTGGAAAAAGAAAATAAAAAGCAAGAAAATACCCATACAAAAGTGAGGAGTGATTTTGTTTTAACTAACTCTAACTTAAATTTGTTTAGTGGTGTTTCTTTGTTACAGGATTTTAATGATCCATTGACGGACTCTCAATTATATTACTTTACCATCGATAGACAATTTTACTTGTGGGAAAGAGGTAAATTGAACATTGATAATTCTCCACAGGTACTAGAAGATAAGAAAAGTAATGATACATAAGAAATTGAAATATGTAGGCATACCTTGAATGTTTTTGATAAGTATGCTACTGATTTTATTTTTCCCTATGACATACTTTCTCAATTGTCAAGTTTCAATAAACAATGGTCTGACAGTTTTATGGGTTTATCTAGGTATTTAAAGTTTACTTTTGTTACATTTGACAAGTTTATTAAAGAACCTCATGCATTTGATCTTGCAACAAAATTTTCTACCTTAAACTCTAAATATGAATTTTAACATAATAATATTAAATTTTTTTATTTTTATAATCATGTGGAATTCTTAACTCATCGTTGGAAATTCTTATGGATAACCATACATATTAAAAGAAAGTTACAAATTATTTTTATTTGAACACTTGTGTCCATAATATTTCTTTGTCTAGTGTTGATGATTTGTTTTTGAAGGAGAGATATTTAATCCATGCTGATTTGGGATATCAAAATCATATATTTGATCCTGGAGATAGTTTTGGCGCACAAGAAAGCTTAGGTAAGTATTTTATTCATTTTATTGTCATTTATTCTAATCCCTTTTCTTTCCGTGCAGCTAAAGATTCGGGGACGAGTCTTCTTGAGGAAGGGGGGAATGATGCGAGTCTCAAGGCACAATTTCAAATTAGGCTCAACAACAATGTCAAAGGCTAAGCAAATCAAATTAGGACTCGATCAAAGACAAGATTCGAGAACGAATATTTTTAGGGAAAGGGAGAATGATACATGCACAGATGGGGTGAAATTTAGTAGATTCCAATCATCAAAATTGCCAATTTTCAGGCTTGAGAAATCAGCAGACTTGCGACGACTTTTTGGATGGGATCCTGGCATTTTTGGGTTGAGATGTCTTATGGCGTCTGAAGATCTATCTCTTAGCTTTGAAACGCATTTTGAATCACTCGATTTTGAGTCTGGGAGCTCAAGTTATGACCGTTTTAGTGAAGACTGCGCTAGTAGAATTTCTGAATGGGATTACGACGGGAATTACGAGATTCGGGCTTTTAATTCGAGTTTAAATCATATTGTGTTTGGGTTTTAGGCTTAATTTTTATTATATATAAACCCAATATTGTATTTATCATATATTATTATTTTATTATGATTTTATTTCGAATTTTGATAATTATTAAGTATTTTAAGTTATTTAGAGTTTTATGTTAACAAAAAGTTTAGTTTAAAATTATTTCTTGTTTAGATTAAATTTGAGTTCTAGTATACTAAAGAGTTTTATTTAGATTTATTTAGCTAGCCTATATATAGGTCTTTGCATTGTACACAATTCAGACAATTTATTATTATTCTATTTTTCTTTTGAGTTAATAAATTCTCTCTGAGTTTTTTTTTTCAAGAATTTCACTTGAGTTTCTTTTAGAAGAGTTTTAACAATCTTTTTAGATTGTGGGGATCATCTTCAAACTTTTTCTTACCAATGTTTCTATCTTGGAGGGGAAATTAGAGCTGCTTGAAGGGGGTTATGGATTCTTCGTGTTTCCGAGGCTTCTTAGGACTTCTATACGCGACGTTTTATCTTTCCATTTATCTTCTTTATTCACTTCCTTAATCTTTGATTTATTATTTTATTTTAGTTATTTATTTTAATTTTTTTATCTGACTTGGATTTATCTGACTTGGATTCAATTTTGTTTTAAGTTGTGTCAAAATCTAAATTTCTTTCCAAACGTCTAGGGCCCTAAGTCAAATCCGCGACTTTGACAAATTTTACTATCTGCTTTCGTGTTCATCGTTCTCATCCTTTATCACTCACACTAGCCATCATTTTTAATTAAGATCTGACTGGCATTTATTTGATTTTTTTTTATTACAAATGCAAGGTACATTGTAGCACACTTGTTCACACTAGCCTTATTTTTCTCTTTTTTAAACACTGCTAGTACTGCTTTATCTTTGTCACCCTACTTTTTATTTTTGTTGTTTTTCCAGTTTAACGCGAATGCATAGAAATTGCAACAAGAAATCACATATCCTCACACCAAAGGGTCGATGTCTGCTTGGATCAATCACCATGACTATTAATGCAATTACTATTTTTTTTTTCCATATTGTTTGAAATGACTTAATGTTACATATATCCCTCACTCTCAAAATAAAAATACAACTTTAGTAGTAATGTTAAAAGTTTTTTTTTTTCAAGGTGAAATTATCTCGAATAAAATTAAAACAATAGTGGTGATGTGATGGCGGGAGAGCAATAATTATAATAATGAGATTAAAATTAGCTGAGAGATGTGTATTTTAATTTAAACACAGTGGTGATAAAATTAGAATTAAAATGACCATTAAATACATTAAATTTGAATATATAATAAATTAATTAAGATTTAAGAACATATTTAAAATAAAGAATAGAATATACATATATTAGTATTTATGATAAGTTATATTTAAAAATTAAATTTATAAAAATAATTATATATTAAATAATGTTTCATAATAAAATTATGTTATATTTGCTGAGAAAATTTATGTTAGACTAAATATTAATTAAAATCAGTATTATATAATAATAATAATAATAATAATAATAAACTTGAGGGGTAAAATGAAAATAACATGTTCTATCCAGTCTATGCAACTGGTTAGATGTTAAAACCAGTATTATATTGCATTTTGGGATGTTAGAATTATTCTGGATCTTTGAGTAGACCAATGCATATGCTAAATAATACAAGTCAATTTGTATGGTTTTCCATGACAAGGCCTTTCTTTTCTTTTCTTTTGGTAATATAAGTCAAATTGTATGATTTGAGAAGTTACTATTATGAGTCTTGAGTGGGCCAATGTATTAATTATGTTAATAATAAACTAAGGTCAAATTAATATAAGATAGGATTTAAACTTGAGATTTTAAATTTTCAAATTAAAATTTATTAATACTTCAAAACACTGAGTTTAAAACTATTCATGACTCCTTATCACCTTTACATTTGAAGATAAATGCACTTCAACATACGTGAATTCATGTATTCCTATTTTGACAATAATATCAATGCTAATTTAACTACACAATTCAAAAACTATTTAAACTCTGCAAACTGGTTAGGAAGCCACCAAGTATCCTAAAATTATTACATATTAGAAGATGAAAATATTTCATTAATATAATATGTTGTGATTTATTGAATTTCAACAAATGAAAATTATATAATGATAGAAAAATAATATTTTTATATATTGAAAAAATTAGTAAGTAGTAATACAACAGCAAATTGCTCTAAACGTTGTTGTAATAAAGAAATAAACAAATGAATACGCAAGACAGTAACACAATAATGAGAAAGTAAAAGATATAAAATCAAGTTTAGGTATAACATTTTTTTTTCGCTTAATCAAAAGCAACAGCAATCAAAGCTGTAGAAAAGCAAAATATACAGCAAGATCCATAAAACCCAACCTAAGAACATAATCCGAAACACAGACACAACACAGCAAGCAAACCCTCAACAACCAAAAAAGCCTGCAAATGCACCTGCAAAAACACTTGCAAACACCCTAGAACAACACACTAAAATCACCACCATGCCTTAAACATTTCCTTCCTTTTCATGCCAGCGACTGCCAGCGCAAAGGCCATCGCGTTACCGTGCTTGTCCACTCTCGAAAAGGATACATTTCCAATTTTAGACAACCTGAAATCAATTTCCTTAAATAAAGAAAACAGCGACCACAGTCTTGAGCCATTGTTTTCAACCCATTTAAACACCTCCTGGAACCAACCTCGATGATTAAAGAGCAACTACCCTTCCACCCTTACGGCTCGACTCTCTAACCAGTCCCCAGAGGAGTCGCCAAGCTGTCGAAACTATTTTTGAAAACAAAAATAAGTTATCGACTTTAAAAACAAAAAATGGAGTCGCCACCAATCCTTTATTGAGGTGTGATCGGCTCACCTTAAAAACTATTTCGGTCTGCGAAATTTGAGAAAATAAGTTCGGGAGTCAGTTACGCACGAGGAAGGGTAAGCACCCTCGTAACGCCCAAAATTGGTACCAAATTGATTGTTTAATGTCTTGGTGTCGAAAATTTAAAAAGATTTTAAAAGAAAACTTTTTAACTTGATTGAATTAAAATAATAAAACATCCTTATTTCAAAGAATTTGTAACACCCCTTACCTGAGACCGTTGCCGAAGTTGAACACGAGGCATTACTTAGCTTATCTTACTAATTCGAAGCATAAAAACTTGTTTTGAAAATTAATTTCACTATTTACAGCAATCTATCCAATCCCGCAGCAGTTACTAAATTAATTATAAATCGGGCTACGGAACTCAAAATTTAACTCCGTAAATTTTCCCTCAAACTAGACTCATATATCTACTTACCATAAAACTTTTAAAATTTTTGGTTCAGTCAATTAGTACAGTTTATTAGTTAAAGTCTCCCTTGTTTCACCATTAGACTGTTCTGACCTCTTGTTATTAAAAATAAAATTTCTCATTGTAGACTTTTCATATGGTGTTATCACTTGTTCCTACAGAAACTAGACTCAATAAGGAATCTAAGCATGTAAAATACAGCTCAAAACTATTTTTTTACAATTTTTAATGATTTTCTAAACTCAGAACAGGAGACTCCAGAAACAGTTCTGACCCTGTCCCACTAAAATTCATATACCTTAAAATATAAAATTCATTTTTCTAAACTGTTATTTTTCCATGAAAATAGACTCAATAAGATTTCAATATATATATCATTAACCTTCTAAATCATTATATACTATCCTAGGTGATTTTTCAAAGTCACGTCACTGTGCAGCCTGAATTCTATTTCTTTGGAAAATTTTACCCCTTTCATGATTTCCATGGATAATTTATCACCTAGACTCTTATAACAACAAACACCTTCATACTTAACCATTTTGATAACCATTCATCATCAAATACTTACACCTCATTCTTTAGCTAAATCATAATTACAAACATGCAAAATAACTAAGTCCCTATACATACCATAACTCAAACGTGTTTCATCATAAAATACCTAGCAGTTGTTTTTGATAGTGTAGACGATCTCCGACTTCTTAGGATCCTTGAAGCAGCTTTGCAATACTATAAGAGAAAGAAAAATAAAAGAAGTAAGCATTAAGTTTAGTAAGTTTACTAGCAAATAAATAACAACATTAAACACAAATAATTAAACTCAAGTGTCTATATCTCTAGTTTACTCTTTAGTTAATCTCATTCTAGTTCTCTTGCTTGTTTACTTAGTATACTTGTGTGCATAACTTACTCTTCTCTTGCTGCATCGTTGAATATCAATTGATAATATAATAAGTTCTTAACTCTTATAACTTACTTGAGCTTGCCATTTATGTTTTTAACTGAACTTTCCTGAACATGATTCGTTTATTAGCCCGTTGAGCTACATTGGAACAATAAGGGTACTCGGGTCTCTTCTGATAATAACATGCCAAAGCCATGTCCCAGACATGGTCTTACATGGGATGTTCTCGTGTCGGTGCCCATGCCATGTCCCAGACATGGTTTTACAGGGGACCTCTCATCTCGGTGCCAACGCCATGTCCCAGACATGGTCCTATATGGGACCTCTCATCTCGGTGCCAATGTCATGTCCCAAACATGGTCTTACATGGGACCCCTCATCTTGGTGCCAATGCCATGTCCCAGACATGGTCTTACATGGGACCTCTTTACCCAAATGTCATGACATTCGTATCCAGTACCATCCTTATGTATCAACAGTACTTTTTAATTTTAATTCTCTGCCATTTCATGCTTAGGTCATCATCAAATAAATTCATGAAATTAATTCATAGTTGCTGGAAAATAGCAGCATTAATAATAATTATTGAAATATTGCATTTATTTACCGTTAACTTACCTCGATACCAATTATAGTCAAATTCACCAACTTAGCCTTCAACTTTATTCTTTCCTTTGTCTAACCTCGAGTTTCGTTCTTCTTGATCTAAAATAGCAAATTTAACTCATTTAATACTCACATTTATCAAAACAGCCCTCGACTCTAACTTTGTAAAAATTATAATTTTGCCCCTAAACTTTTACATAATTACATTTTTGCCCCAAGGCTCGGAAATTAAACTTCATCTCATATTCTTATGTTTTATGACATGCTGAACATTTTTCTCTTCTATGACAACATCAAATTCTCACTCTAACACTTACTTATGTACATTAGGGATTTTTACCGATTATGTCAACTTACTCGTTTTCACTTAAAATCGGCTAGCAAAAGTTGTTTAACATAATTTCTAGCTTCATATTATATCATAAAACATCAAAATAAACACTTTTCACCTATGAGTATTTTTTCAAATATAAACCCTAGGTTAAATTATTGCTAGAATAAGATAAATTAAGCTACCGAGACTCAAAAAACGTAAAGAACATTAAAAACGGGGCTTGGGATCACTTACTATGGAGCTTGGAAGCTTGAAAACCCTAACTATGGCTTCCCCCCTTGCTGATTTCATCCAAATGAAGAATATGAGCACAATTTGCCATCTTTTTCCCTTTTAATTCATTTTAATTACTAGATTACCAAATTTCCCCTAACTTAAAAATTTTCTATTTCACTTATCTCATGTCCATTTTTGTCTACCAACTTAACCAATGGTCTAATTACCATATAAGGACCTCCAATTTAAAGTTTCATAACAATTGGACACCTCTAACATGTAGAACTCAACTTTTGCACTTTTTACAATTTAGTCCTTTTAACTAAATTGAGTGCCCAAATGTCGAAATTTTTGAACGAAATTTTCACGAATTCATTTTGTGAAATCGTAGACCATAAAAATATAAGAAAAATAATTTTTTTCTCATCGGATTTGTGGTCCCGAAACCACTGTTCCGATAACTTTGAATTTAGGCCATTACAGAATTAAAACGTCACACCCAGTGAGTTAGGGCGCAACATTTTTAATCTTCAAAATTAAGTTTGTCTCTTAATTTTTAAAACTCATTCACTTAAATTTGAAAAGGATATTCGGCTATTTGGGTTGAATGAAGAAATCAAAACCCAGGAAGTTAGGGCTTAATTTCCCCAAAACTCCTAAATACAGAATATTGCCTTTATTTTTTTAGAAATCTTTAACTCAAGGTAGCAAAACGTCATATCCAATAAGTTATGATTCAATATTTTGAAAATCTCGAGAGAACTTTTTATTTTGGATCTGTGTGATTTTATTGCAAAATAAATATTTGGCTATCTAAATTCATCGAAAAAATTAAAATCCAAGAAGTTATGACACAATCTTTCTCAAGAATCATGAATGCCAAATATTTTGAAAATTACGAAATAAGACAATTTTAATGCTTTACTAAAACAAACATTTTCCTTTCTTAAAAAAAAAGACAAAATGTTATTATACAACATGAAACAAACACTTTAATATAAATTATATATGTATATGTATTTACAATATATATATATATATATAAAAGTAAATTTTGAAAATATGTATATGCATATATTAAGATACGTATATATAAATATACACATATATAAAACATGAATGACATATACAAAACAAAAAAACTTATAATAATTTCTAAAATATGTATATATATTATAAAAATGCATGTATATGTGCATGGATTTTAAAATATGGAAAATGCACATTTATTATAAAATGTAAATGTATATATATATGTATATAAAAGTTATGAAAATAAAATAAATATATATGTATATAATATATACATGTATTTATAAAGTCTAAAATATATGCATATATATTAATATATAAAAAATATGCGTGTATATGTATAGAAACTTGGAATAAAAAACGTACTAATAATAATTATAATAATAATAATTTAAAATAATAATAATAATAATAGTAGTGTAAAAAAATGACAGAAGGACTAATTTGTAATCCAAACAGAAATTTAAAGGCAAATTCGAAATAAACATAAATGCGCGAACCCCATTGAACACACACACAACAGATGGCGACCAAAAGGGAAATTAATCCATTCTGCCAAAAACGCTGCGTTTCAATAAGAACCGAAGTGAAACAAAAATAAAACGTGCAGTAAAAATTAAAAGAATTAAGAAATTTAATTTAAACACACTGCAAAAACAGGGGGACCAATTTCAAAAATATCCACACCAGCGAAAACACGCGGGTCACCTAGGCGGGTCGGGTCACACACGCGGGTATGGCCTTATACGGCGCCGTTTTGGGGCCATTGAAATAGGCCCTAAACGACGTCGTTTCATGCCCGTTATAAAAGCAAACTTTTTTCTAAAAAATTCATTTTTTGCCTTCTTTTACAAAAAACAAATGAACCCTCTGCTAGGTTTTTAATCTTCCTTTGCCACCGCTGCCAACAGGGCCGTCCTACGGCTTCCGTTGTCGCCCTCAGCCTTCCTCCCTCCAAACTCCGATCGTGACGGAGAGAAAGGAAGTAATCGGCACCGCTCTAACAGGTAAAACAGTTGCTTTCTCTTCTATTTTTCTTTTTTATACAATAGAAAAAAACACCAAAAAGAAAAGAAAAAACAATAAAAAAACCTTCAGTCACCTTAAAAAAAACCGATTTGCCTTTGAAGTTTTTTCTCTTTTGATTCTTTGTTTTCGTATTTCAGTATTTTTCAATACAACAATCGTCTAACCCCCTTTACAGATCCCTTAATCGGCTTCTATAGCCAAATCAAAAACACTCCAAAAACTCCCCATTTACATTTTTACCGTATATTCTACTACTATTCATGGTTCGTTGCAGTTGTGTGGAAAACGTGCGTTGTGCGGGGCTGCTGGACGTGGGTGATGGGGCCGTTGCTGCGGCCGAAGTATGGAAGCTAGGGTTTCTGCTATACCCTTTGTGTTTTTTGGGCTAGCAGGTTAGGGTTAGCAATTTGAGCCTTATTGGGCCGAATGTATTTAATTCATTTGGGCTATGTAAATGGTTTTGGGCTCCGGGCAATAATTGGGTATTACACACCCCATCACTAAAAACACATCCAAAGCTAAGCTAATCGCCCCCACCTCCGCAGCATGTGAATCTTTCGCTGCACACGGACCAGAAAACAATGCCCTTGCCACCCCATCCGAATTTTTACGTTTGTGTAGCCTTCCTTAAAGTGTAATATTAAAACCATGGGTATATAATTTTTTAGGAATATTTTATGCCTTTTTGTATAACGATCCTTTATTTATTACTCTTGTTCCTATAATATATCCCTTTTGTATTCGGAATAATTTATATTTTTACGAGCCAACGCCATTAAGACTTTGGTATGCACCCATTTTTCCCATCATCTAAATTCAAAAGTTTTCGTCTGATCACAAAGTTCCATTTCCACTAAACTTCATGGGGAACACTCGCTTCGTTCCAGATCTTATAGTAGCACTGCTGTTGCTTAACCTTGTGGTTTCGTTCTGTACCAAAACAACAACCAATATCAGCACAGATCAGTCTGCTCTTCTCGCACTGAAAGCTCATGTCATTAATGATCCTCAAAATTTCTTGACAACCAATTGGTCTACTGCTTTCTCTGTTTGCAAATGGATCGGTGTCACTTGTGGATCTCGGCACCAAAGAGTCATAGCTCTCGATCTTTCTAATATGAATCTCTCTGGTACTGTATCACCTCATATTGGGAATCTATCTTTCCTTACTTGGCTCAACATGAAAAAGAACAATTTTCATGGTCCATTACCCGCCCAGTTGGCTAATTTACATCGGGTGAAATATATACAGTTGTCTTTTAATGGTTTTTATGGAGAAATCCCATCATGGTTTGGTTCTTTCCCTAAACTTCAATACTTGTCTTTGAGGCATAACAATTTCACAGGTGAGATCCCAGCAGATATGTTTGAAGGCCTACCTAGATTGCAAGTGCTTTATTTGGCTAAGGACGGGCTCTCTGGCAAAATTCCAATGAGTTTATTCAAGTGCAAAGAATTACAAGATATATCGTTGGCGAATAATAAGTTGGAGGGGATTCTACCAAAAGAAATAAAAAATTTGACAATGCTTAGGACTCTTCAACTCCACAACAACCTGATCGAAGGTAAAACGAAAAGCATTTGTACGCAGTTTTAGCATTTAAAAAACTTGTTATCTTTCTCCCAGTGTAGTATAGGAAAACCTCAAATTCTTTCTTCTTCCTTTATACCAAATAAAACTTTATAGGTATGTTTGGAGGATGAATTTCATTTATATCAATATTTTTAAAATTTTAAAAGTGAGTTTATTTATTTGGGTAAAATATTTGAAAATTTTCAAAATTAGTGCATAATTTCAAGAGGGAACTCTCATTTCAAATTCTATTGAAAGAGGTAGTTTTCAAAATTGCTTATAATTTTATCTTATTTAATACATATAGTCTCACTATAGGGTAAATACTAAAATTTCAAAAATATTTTATATTTAATTCTAATATATATTTTAAAATTTTTATTTTACTAAAAATAATTATAAAGTTTTGCTAAGATAATGATATACATATTTAATTTTTATAATATTTATTTCTGATAATTATTCTTCCTTATAATTATTTATCCAAATAAAATAATTATACCTGCTAGCATTTTAACTTGCTAAATCTCTAAATTTTCAAAATTCTTCATTCCAACCCTCTTAAAGTTTTTCTTTAATCTTCATGCTTTTCATCAATCATGATAGCATATTAAATTCTTAATTTTAATTAATTATAAAACCTTAAATATTTTCATATTTATTTCAATGAAGCAAAGCTTCTTTTGGAAGATTGATTTTGTCTTCAATGTTGGAAGATTGATTTATATGCTTATCTATTACATATTTTGATTAGCTCTTAAAGATATATATATTTTTATTTTCGTATTTAATTTTTTTTCCAATTTGGTATTTAATGTACCAATCATTTCTCAGTTTGATACCTAAATTATGCCTCCATTATATTTTTTAATCCACTTTTTGATAAATGTTAAAAAATCATATATCCAATCACAAAACGCCACGAGGCGTCTTTATGTAAAAATAATATTTTCTTTTATTAAATATAAATGCACATTAAATATATAAAAAATTAAAAATATATATAATCTAGAAAAAATATAATTTATAAAAATAAAATTTATAAAATTTGATAATTAAAAATAAATTAGTTGAAATTATTAATAATATTATTACAAAAATGTAAAAAATTGTAAAATTAGTAAAAATGTAATTTTTTTAAAAAGAATTTAAAAATACTTTTTATAAAATTCTAAAAGGGTATTTAGATTTCAAAGTTTTTTGAATGTCTTTTTAATTTTTATATATTATTTTGAACTTTTAAAATTTACAATTATATATTTTAGATTTTATAAAAATTATTTTATATATAATATATTATTTTATTTATATTTTAATCAATATAATATATAATGTTAAAATAAAATAAAAAAGACACACTGCGTATTCTAGTAGTGTCATGTGGCCGGTTAATTCTCGTAAACTAAAACACTTTTTACTTTGACCTATCATTGACCGGCGTTGATTGGTCATGTGGAACTATTAGAACACACCACGTGTCTTTTTTATTTTAATATTATATATTATATTGATTAAAAATATAAATAAAATCAAATATAATATTAAAATAATTTTTATAAAATCCTAAAATATATAATTTTAAATTTTAAAAGTTCAAAATAATATATAAAACTTGAAATTGTTATAAAAATTAAAAAGGTATTTAATTTCAAGTAATTACAAAAAAACTTGAAATTTAAATGCCTTTTATAATTTTATAAAAGAAATTTTAAATTTTTTAATTTTTTTCAAATTTTAACAATATTATTAGATTTTTGTAATAATATTATTAATTTCAACTAATTTATTTTCAATTATCTTATTTTTGTAAATTTTATTTTATAATTTTTATATTTGTATATGTTTATTTTCTAGATTATATATATTTCTGAATTTTATATATTTATTTCTATTTTATATTTTTAATGTGTAAATACATTTAATAAAACAAAATATTTATTTTTTTACATAAAGACACCACATGGCACTTTGTGATTGCCTATGAGATTTTATTTTAACATCTATAAAAATGGACTAAAAATATAACGGAAACATAATTTAGGTATCAAGTTGGGAAGTGATTGATACTTTAGGTATCAAATTGAAAAAAAAGATACTAAAATGAGAAAATAGGTATACTTCAAAAGAAAAATAGTGAGTTAAACCATATTATTATTATAATTATTAGCAAAACTATATTTTCTTTCTCTCTTAGTCATTTAATTGGCTAAATAGGCAATATATGTCAATTTTTTTTAAATTAATCAAATAGGCCCTTTTTTTTTATTCAAAACTTAGGGAAATATGTCATTTTTTAAGACATAGTGTAAAGTGCGTTCAATTAGGTGAGTTTTCCTATTGATATGTTAGTAAAAACACGCTCAGCTGAAAGCGCTTTCCAATAATTACAAAGAAAGCACGTCCAACTAGGCAAACTTTCCTTGACATGTCATCAGAAAAGTTCACCTAGCTGGACTCGTTTTCCTGCCAACTGTGTAAAAAGCGCGTCCAGTTTTGTAATTATTGAAAAATGCTTCTGGTTAGATGCGCTTTCTTACTAATTGTGCAAAAAGTGCGCCCAATTGATTATTGACATACTATTTTTTACTTATTACATTTTTTTAATTTTTTTTCTCTATTCACCTTTTAATTATTGACATACTATTTTTTGGCCTATCATCCTGCTGAGTTTGAGTATTTTTTTTTCATTTTTTTAAAATTTGTACTATTGAGTCTCGATATTTTAATCCAGAAAAAAAAAAGATTACAAATAATGTTTATATTTGTTTAATAAATTAGTTTGATTATACAGGTATAATCCCACGCCAAATTGGAGATCTTCTAAACTTAGAAATATTAAACCTTTCTACCAATCTGTTTAGAGGACATCTTCCTCCAACCATCGGTAATCTAACACATTTGAGAACCATCAGATTATCCAACAATTCTTTAGCAGGTATTATATGGTATTTTTTTCACTACTATTTATGCTCATTTTCACTATTGTTACTTTTTTTAAAATTGAATTTTATATATACTAATTTTAAATCACGTATATTGTACGTGAGTATTTATTTTAAAAATCAGCCTAATAAATAATAAAATACTTAATATAATTAATATGAGCAAAACCCAATCCCAAGTATCACACTAAAAAGAAACAAAAACACAACACCCTCATAATTATGACAAAGTCCACCATCATTACCCGCCCATATAGCAAACAAAAACTTCCACAAAAAAAGGCAACTTCGAAGAACCATACTCCATAAAAACAAACAACTTCACCAAAACAAGACCCTACCCATTATCTTTCTATTTGCCCACATTTGATTACAAATATTTTTTTACCGTATTGAAATTTGTAAAACAAAGAATCCATTGTTTGAAGTCATTAATTTTTGCAGGACATCTTCCAGTTACCTTGGGTAACCTAAGAGATCTACAAGTGCTGGACCTAGCGTATAATGATTTCAGTGGCACACTCTCATCCTCGGATATCAACTTTCTATCATCATTAGCAAATTGCAATGACTTGAGATTCTTGGGATTCGGAGGAAATCCGTTGGTCACTGGTTACCTTCCAGCTTCTATAGGAAATCTCTCGGTTTCTCTTCAATATTTCTATGTTTCGGGTTGCAACATTGGTGGCAGCATTCCAGGGGAAATTGGCAATCTTACCAACTTGGTAATTTTAGATCTTAGTAGGAATAATCTAGTTGGATCCATCCCCACTACCTTTACAAGACTTAAACATATCCAGCGGCTACACATGTCTTCCAACTTTCTAAGAGGGCCTCTCCAAATTGATATTGGTAACTGGAATGTTGCTGAACATCTGGACTTTTCACGAAATCAGCTTTCAGGTACAATCCCGGATAGCGTTTGTGATCGAAATAATAATTTGAGATATCTTGCTCTTAGTGACAATCAATTGGAAGGGATACTGCCGCTATCTTTGATTAATTGCAGTGAACTGGTAGCTTTGAATGTTGCAGGTAACCACTTAAGTGATACCTTTCCCCATTGGTTAGGCATGCTTCCAAAGTTACGAGTTCTTATTTTGAGATCTAATAAGTTCCATGGTTCCATTCAAGATTCCAATGCCACTTCTTCCTTCTCCAAATTGCAAATGCTTGATCTCTCTCTGTTGCGCGGAAGCGTGTAAAAGAGTAAAATTATTGTACTAAAAAATCACACTAAGTTCAATTCCCAGGAAAGAGAGGTGGATCACGAAGATCGCTTAAGTACCAAGTCTTTCCTAGCCAGAATATCCCTCTATCGTAATTTAATAGCACAATAAATCACTACAATCACACTCGCAAAATATGTAGACTAGACAATAAAGAACACTAGAATTTTAACGAGGTTCAAAAATTTTGCCTACGCCCCTCAAGCACTATCAATTATATTTCACTCCAAAATACAAGTGAAATTTTACAAATAAAGAGAGAGAATAATGCCTTAAGTAGAGAATGGCATTTGTGGGATGGAGAAAATGAGAAATAACTAGGCCTGTTTATAGTTGAAGCTCAAGGATCAACTTGCAAAGTCACTATACAATTAGGGACCAAAATTGCAATTATCCCAAGCTAAATTTCAACCCAAAAATCTATGCCTTAAATGCTTAGATTTTCGGTGCCCAATTTTCTGACACAAATATCTTTGAAAAGTCAAGGATTGTAGGTTGCCAATAATCTCCACCTTGAAGATTTGATTAGGATAATCTTATCTTCACACAATTCTTTCTGCCTTCGACAACAATACTTGATAGTGCCTTCTTCAACTGTTAAACTTGCAGGATTTTGATCAAGTTCAAACAATGTTCGAACTTGATTGTTGTTACCACTTTGGTCATCATATCTGCGGGATTATCTGCAGTCTTGATCTTCTGAAGACGAATTTTCCCTTTATCAATAATTTCCCGCACAAAATGGAATCGTACGTCGATATGCTTTGTACGTGCATGATAGACTTGATTCTTTGCTAAATGAATAGCACTTTGACTATCACAATACACGCCAATATGCTCTCGAACCAATCCCAAGGTTTTAACCATACCTTGTAACCAAATAGCTTCCTTTATAGCCTCTTACATGACCATGTATTCGCTTCGTGGTTGACAACGCAATCAGACTGCATGTAGACTTCCAACTTATTGGTCCTCCAGCAAGTGTAAACACATAACCGGTGGTTGATCTTCGTTTGTCCAAATCACCGCATAGTCGTAATCAACGCATCCAATAACACCTTTACCAAGTGTAGTATCCCGCTTGAACAAGAATCCAACATCCACGTTCTTCGAATATACCGTAGAATCCATTTCACACTTGCCAATGTCCTTTTCGTGATTATGCATATACCGCCACTATACTAATCGCTCGTGAAATGTCGGGTCTTGTACACACCATTGCATACATCAAGCTACCCATCGCATTAGAATACGGAACTTGTAACATGTATTCTTGTTCCGTATTCGTCGAAGGAGATAGTTGTGCAGAAAGCTTGAAATGAGAAGCCAACGGAGTACTTACAGGTTTTGTCTGCTCGTTCATGCCAAATTGCTGTAGTACTTTCTTCAAATACTGCTTCTGAGACAAACTAACTCTGCCTTGAGCTCTATCTCTACATATTTCCATGCCAAGAATCTTCTTAGCTTCACCCAGATCTTTCATCTCAAACTCGAGATTGAGTTGAGTCTTCAATTTCTCAATCTCAACTTTGCTCTTAGATGCTATTAGCATATCATCAACATATAAGAGCAAGTATATGAAAGTTCCTACTTGTAGCTTCTGAAAATACACGCAATGATCAAATTTACTTCTTGTGTACCTTTGCCCTTTCATGAACTGATCAAATCGCTTGTACCACTGCCTCGGAGATTGCTTCAATCCATAAAGCGACTTCGTCAGTTTGCAAACCCAATTTTCTTTATCAGCAACCTTAAATCCATCAAGCTGAGTCATATAGATTTCCTCTTCCAAATCACCGTGTAAAAAAGCCGTCTTCACATCAAGCTGAACTAGTTCAAGGTCATATTGCGCAACCAAGGCTAGCAAAATCCGAATAGACGAATGATTCACAATTGGAGAAAACACTTCATTGTAGTCTATTCCTTCTTTCTGAGCGTAACCCTTTGCTACCAATCTAGCCTTGTATCGAATTTCATTTTTACCAGGAAATCCTTCCTTCTTTGCATATACCCATTTGCATCCAATTGCCTTCTTTCCCTTGGGCAGTGTCACCAACTCCTAAGTCCTATTTTTATGAAGAGACTGCATTTCTTCATTCATAGCTTGCTTCCACTTTACACCATCAGGGTTACTTATTACTTCTGTGTAAGTAGAAGGAACATCATCATCTGCAATTGGAAGTGCATAGGCCACTATATCATCAAAGCGAGCAGGCTTACGAATCTCTCTTCTTGGCCTCCTATATGCAATTGAATCTTGTTGCTGTGGAAGTTCTTGGGTCGAAACTTCTTCATCATTTGTTCCTTCGGTATTAGCTGGATCATCATTAACCTTTTCAAGCTCCACCTGCTGCAAAGCGCCACTGGTTTTGTCATCCTTTTGTGAATCTTTGTTTTTCATCATGGTTGATTCATCAAAAGTCACATCTCTATTGAAAACAATCTTCCTTGTATCAGGACACCAGAGATGGTATCCTTTTACTCCACCAGTTATACCCGTGAATAATGTTTTCTTTGCTCTTTGGGTCTAACTTGGATTCTTTTACATGATAATATGCAGTGGAACCAAAAACATGTAAAGAATCATAATCAGTAGCAGGTTTACCAGTCCACATCTCCATAGGAGTTTTTCCATTTATTGCAGCTGATGGCAACCGGTTAATTAGATGGCACGCATATGTAACTGCCTCAGCCCAAAATTCTTTGCCCAATCCAGCATTGGACAACATACATCGAACTTTCTCCAAGATAGTCCGATTCATGCGTTCGCCACCCCATTCTCATTGTGGTGTATCCCGAACAGTAAAGTGTCGCACAATGCCCTCATCTTGACATACTTGTAGAAATGGATCATTTTGTACTCAAGACCATTATCCGATCAAGTCGTTTGACCTTTCGACCACCGAGTCTCCACCATCTTCTTCCACTTGTAAATGCATCCAAAACTTTATTTTTTCTTTTCATTAGATACACCCATACTTTTCTTGAATAATCATCAACAAAAGTAACAAAATAGTGCATACCTCCCAAAGAAGCCACTTTGGTAGGTCCCCACACGTCACTGTGAACGTAGTCCAGAATTCCTTCTGTATTGTGAATTGCTGAACCAAATTTTACCCTCGTCTGCTTGCCCAGAACACAATGTTCACAGAATTCCAATTTGCAAGAATTTGCACCTTTCAACAAGCCTTGCTTCGCCAAAGTCTGCAAAGCTTTTTCACCAGCATGTCCCAATCACCTATGCCATAAACTGGTAGCCTCTGAATCTGCATCTTTTGCAGAAGCTGTTGATGTTGATCCAATAACTGTACTTCCATTTAAATAGTACAAGTTATTTCTTCTAGTGCCTTTCATCACCGTCAATACCCCAGCTACTACCTTTAGTAATCCATCTCTCAAAGTGACTGTGAGCCCTTTAGATTCTAGGGCCCCTAATGAGATGAGATTTTTCTTCAAGCTAGGTACATAGCGAACATCTGTCAAGACTTGGATTGAGCCGTCGTGATTCTTTAATTTGATTGTACCTACTCCCATTGTCTTACAGGCACTGTCATTGCCCATAAAAACAACTCCACCTTCTAGTTCTTCAAGACTAGAAAACCAGTCCTTATTAGGACACATATGGTAAGTACATCCCGAATCCAATATCCACTCATCTATATGACATGTCATTGCCATGCCAACCAAGCTAAAGTCTGACTCCTCATCATGTTCACACGCATGCATTAGAAATAGCCTTGCCCTTTTGTAACTTAGGACAATTCTTTTTCCAATGCCCTTTCTCACGACAAAAGCACATTCATCTTTGGCGGGTCTCCCTTTGGACTTGCCCTTCTACCGTGTTTGTTGTGTGTGAACGACCTCTTCATCGTTAAGACTTCGCAGCTTGTATCTCCGTGATCTCTTTTATCTTTCTTTCGAGTCTCAGATCAGATAACGACCGCAGATCGCATCAAATGTGATCGTATCCTTCCCATGAAGCAATGTGGTGGTAAGATGATCATATTCATCGGAAGAGAATTCAACAACAATAATGCCTTGTCTTCATCTTCAAACTTCTCATCCAAATTTAGTAAGTCCGCTAAAATTTTATTGAATGAGTTCACATGGTCATTCATCGACATACCGGGTGCATACGTGAACCGAAAAAGTTTTTTTTTCATATAAAGCCTATTTTCAAGACTTTTCGTTAGAAAATTTTCTTCCAGTGTATCCCACAACTTCTTCGCTGATGTCTCCCTCATGACATGAGTACTTACGCTCTTTGGCCAAACACAGACGGATTGTACCACACGTCCTCTCTATTGATCTTGGCCCACTCTTTGTCATCCATCTTGTCGGTTTTTCTTCAAGAGCTATATCCAACTCTTGCTGACATAAGACATCCAGGATCTCACATTGCCACATACCAAAATTATTGGTACCATCAAATTTCTCTACTTCAAATTTTGCATTGGTCACGGTAGTCTTTGTTGATGACGATGCCTCTGCCATTCTTCTCCTCGATCCCAACTACTGTATATGTGAACAGTACTGTCTACGTGAATAGTGCCGTGGATGAACAATACCGTATACGTAAATAGTATCGTAAACGGTCGTATTCCCCAAGTACGAATCTAGCTCTGATACCAATTGTTGCGCGGAAGCGTGTAAAAGAGTAAAATTATTGTACTAAAAAATCACACTAAGTTCAATTCCCAGGAAAGAGAGGTGGATCACGAAGATCGCTTAAGTACCAAGTCTTTCCTAGCCAGAATATCCCTCTATCGTAATTTAATAGCACAATAAATCACTACAATCACACTCGCAAAATATGTAGACTAGACAATAAAGAACACTAGAATTTTAACGAGGTTCAGCAAATTTTGCCTACGTCCTCGGGCACTATCAATTATATTTCACTCCAAAATACAAGTGAAATTTTACAAATAAGGAGAGAGAATAATGCCTTAAGTAGAGAATGGCATGGCCTATTTATAATTGAAGCTCAAGGATCAACTTGCAAAGTCACTATACAATTAGGGACCAAAATTGCAATTATCCCAAGCTAAATTTCAACCCAAAAATCTATGCCTTAAATGCTTAGATTTTCGGTGCCCAATTTTCTGACACAAATATCTTTGAAAAGTCAAAGATTGTAGGTTGCCAATACTCTCATAATGACTTCACTAGCTTATTGCCAACCAAGTTCTTCCAAAATCTCAAGGCTCTGAAGGAAGTAATTGAATATCAAAATGATAGTTATCGGTTCCCTGCTAATGTAACAATAAAAGGCTTGGAGCTAAAGTTTGCAATTACAGTACGTATGCCCATACTCTCAACTATAGATTTGTCGATGAATGGATTCCATGGAAAAATTCCCGAGGTAGTTGGAGAGCTTAGCTTGCTTCATGCACTTAATCTCTCTCGTAACAACCTAACTGGTCCTATCCCAGCATCATTCGGGAATTTGATTGGACTTGAATCGTTAGATTTCTCATTTAACAAGTTGAGTGGCAGAATTCCTTCTCAATTGACAAATTTAACATTTCTTGAAGTGGTGAGGTTTCAAAACAATAATCTTGTAGGGCCAATCCCCCATGGCAAGCAATTTGGTACATTTGAGAACGACTCTTATATAGGGAACTTGGGTTTGTGTGGATTCCCATTGTCAAAGGAATGTAACAATGATGAAAGACCGGAAGCAGTGCAAGATGAAGAAGGTAATGGAAATGGAATAGCGTTTATTTGGAAAGTTGCGGTGATGGGGTATGGATGTGGAATGATACTAGGAATTAGCATGGCATATATTGTATTCACAACAAGAAAAGCTCGGTGGCTAGTAAGAATGATCGAGAGAATTACAAAATAAATTTTCAAGTGGTTTCGAAGAAAAGAAATTAGTCCTTCAAATCCATCTTTATTATGTGAGTCTTTGAATATCATTAAAATAAATGTGCTTCATTTCCGTGCTAAATTAATTATAAGTAGGTAAATCTCAATGATTTTGTAAAATTAAAGTGACAATTTTTGTTTTCATCCGCCAGGTAACTTCCAAAAGGAATCCAAGAAAAGATGAAGTTCCTCATTGCTATAAGAACAAGCTGGCATGTATGTTCTGCATCCATAGCATCTTCTTTTCGTGGAATGTTCTGATTGGGGATGTTCTTCGTGATAACTTGCTTTAGTTTTTCAGCTTTTCTTTTCCCTTTTAGTTTTTCAGCTTTAGACTCCATTTATTTACATATAAAAGGTTTTACGGAAAATATTTTCTGTATTTTCCTGCGTTTGTTACGGAAAATAACTTACAAGTCAAGGTAAAATAAGTTCTTTTTATTGTAAAATGACTTACCCTTTTGAAAAGCGTAAATCATTTTCCGAAAAAGAGCTCATCTATAGATAATTTTATTTTTTTATAAAATTAACTTAAATCAAGCTTAATATTATTATATTGATAATAAATTTTATTTTATTTTTAAAAATTTAAAAATTATATTTTTAATATTATTAAAAACATAATTAATTATTTATATTTAGTCATACAATAAATTATTAATATAATTTGTTATTTTAATAAATTATTTAATATTTCAATTTTATTTTAATAATAAATTTTAAAATAATAATTTTAAATAATATTATTCACATATTATTGAAAAATTCAATATTAATATTTTAATAATAAATATTTATTACAATTATAAATATATTAATAATAAATGTTTTGTAGTATAAAGGTTAAAATATGTCATAAGTCTATGTACACTTCATGATTTGTAATTTAGTCTTTGTACTTTTATTTTCAAGAATTTAGTCCCTTTACTTTTCAAATTTAAAAATAAAGTCCAATTGTTGACATCGTTAATTTTTTTGTCAATTTTGTTGATGTCACATTGTTAAATAAAAAATGCTCACTTAATAGTTATGTAATTAAAAATGACGTTGTAATGAATTTGAATTTAACATAATATTTTTAATGTATGCAAAAACAATGTAAAATATAAAATTATAGATAAAAATAAATTCAATTAAATAATGAAAAATAAGAAATCTCAAATGTATGTTTTTTTAATTGAAAACAACTTTTATGAAATATTTTAAAGAAATCTACCAAACAACAGAAAATATTTTACACAGATTCATCCAAACACTTGAAAATATTAGCTTTTCTAGAAAAGTAAATCATTTTCCAGAAATTATTTTTCGGAAGTCATTTTCAGTGAAATAAATGGAGACTTAAGGTATGGGATTTGGCACTTGGGTAAAAAGTTTGTTTTGAAGTTTTGAAAGAAATTGCAACACCCACTTATAAGTAATTCTCTATTTTAGATAGTTGTTTGCATGTAAAATTTCAATAGGGATGACAATAGGAACGGATGCAACGTTATTCACCTGTTCATTTTTATGTTTCTCACTTTGATGGTGTTCCAAACTTGATATTTAAAAATTTGGCACTTCAACTTATCACCTCGAAAGAGATTCACCCAAAATATTACATAATATTTTATATTATATTATTTTATAAAGTTAAATAAAATACATATTAAAAATGTTGTAAAAGGTAAAGGAATCCACTTAAAACATATATAAGTGTAAATAGTTAAAATGTTATTATAAAAATAGAAAATCAATAATGACAATATATCGCAAAAAAAATAGAAATATAAATAAAAATAAAAAACACAGATTTTACGTGGAAACCTTTTCGGGGAAAAACCACGGGTAGAGGAGAAGAAAATTCACTAAGTCGAATTCGAATAAATACAAGAGGAGTAGACTATGTCTATTTATAGGCTTGTAAAACTATATTCTAATAGGAGTGAAACACTTTTTTCTAATCAATATCAAATAGATGGAGTTTAATAATGTTTAAAAAACCTTATTCTAGAATAAAATAAAAGAAGTATAATTCTATAGGGATTTTACTTTTATTTTATTTTACCATAGTATTTTATTTAGATAAGGATTTGGATCACTTAATTCTAACAATCTCCACCTTAACACGAATTCTTAATGAACAAGTTCTTCATCGCGAACTCTTAACGAACAAGTTCTCCACCTCTTCTATAAAACCCCTCAAGGGTTTATCTTCAACAATGAACACCAACCAAGTCTAAGCAATGCTCAAACTTGGTTATAGGAAGTGACTTAGTCATCATATCTGCAAGATTTTCATGAGTACTAATTTTGCTCACAACAATACCACCACGAGCAATAATATCATGAACAAAATGATATCGAACATCAATGTGTTTTGTTCTCCCATGAAACATTTGATCTTTTGTAAGGAATATGGCACTCTGACTCTCACAAAACATTGTATTGATTTGAAGGTCTTCATTGAGTTTACTAAAGAGTCCCTTCAACCAAATAGCTTCTTTACAAGCCTCAGTAATAGCCATGTACTCAGCTTCAGTGGTAGACAAAGCGACTGTAGTTTGCAAAGTGGCTTTCCAATTGATTGCACAACCTCCGATTGTAAAGACATAACCTATGAGAGATTTTCTTCTATTGAGGTCTCCAGCAAAATCAGCATCAACATACCCAATGACTCCATCTCTAGTTCTTCCAAACTATAAGCAAACATCAGTAGTACCTCGTAAGTATATTAAAACCCACTGAACTGCTTTCCAATGTTCTTTACCGTGATTCACCATGTATCTACTAACTGCACTAACTGCATATGATAAATCTGGACGTGAACAAACCATGGCATACATGAGAGATCCCACTGCACTAGAGTATGGAACATGTGACATGTACTCAATCCCATCATCTAATTGTGGAGACAAAGCCGATGAAAGTCTAAAATGAGCTGCTAAAGGAGTAATAACAGGCTTAGCATTCTGCATATTGAATCTGCAAAGAACTTTCTCAATGTACCCCTTCTGACTTAGGTACAATTTACTTGCTTTTCTATCTCTGAGAATCTCCACACCAAGTATCTTCTTTACTGGTCCCAAATCTTTCATCTCAAATTCTTCATTTAGTTGGGCTTTGACCTTTCTTATCTCTCCTTTATCTTTCACTACTATCAACATGTCATCAACATAAAGGAGTAGATACACAAAAGAAACATTACTGTTTTTCTTAAAGTAAACACAACTGTCATCAAGGAATCAAACCTCTTATACCACTGTCTTGGTGACTGTTTCAAACTGTAAAGGGACTTTTTCAGCAAGCAAAATAGTCCTCTTTTTCTGAGACTGTAAAACCCTCTGGCTGTTGCATGTAAATATCATCATCAAGTTCTCCATGCAAAAATACAGTTTTTATATCTAACTGCTTAAGCTCCAAATCATGCATGACCACAATACTAAGCAAAGCTCGAATCGAACTATACTTCACAACTGGAGAGAACACATCTGTGAAGTCCACTCCTAGAATTTGACTGTAACCCTTTGCAACAAGCATTGCTTTATATATGGGTTCTTCAACTCTTGGAGTCCCCTCTTTCTTCTTAAACACCCATTTATAACGAACAACCTTTTTACCTTTATGAAGTTTCACAAGATCCCCTATTTTATTTTTGTGTAATGATTTCATCTTCTCTTGCATAGCAAACATCCACTTTTTTTAGTCTTCACAACTAACCGCCTCAGAATAATTAGATGGCTCTTGGTCTGCATCTATATCTTCAGCCACATTTAAAGCGTAAGCAACTAGATCAGCCTCGGTGTACTTCTTTGGAGGTTTAATTTCTCTTTTAGTTCTATTTTTAGGGATAAAGTATTGTGTTGAAGAAGCAACTCTATTTTAAATTTTTGTACTGGCTTTAGTAGTCAACTTTATTGTAGATTCTGTATTAATATGATGCTCCACCTGCCTTTGATTTTCTTTATTGGAAGAGTCTTTAAGAGATAAGTTAGGTAGCATAGCAGTTTCATCAAAACCATCTCCGCTAATCACAACTTTTCTATTTTCAGGACACCATAACTTATACCTTTTTACACCAGCTTTATAACCAAGAAAAACACATTTAATAGACCTCGGTTCCAATTTTCTATTATCAACATGAGCATACGTAGGACAACCAAAACTCTTTAAATCAGAATAGTCAGCAGGATTACCAGACCATACCTCTTGTGGAGTCTTTTTCTCAATGGCAACGGATGGAGATCGGTTGATCAAAAAACATGTGATAGAGGCTGCTTCGGCCCAAAACGACTTTGGTAAGTTGGCATTTGACAACATACATCGAACTTTCTCCATAATCGTTCTATTCATTCATTCTGCAATGCTGTTTTATTGTGGAGTATGACGAACTGTCAAGTGTCTCATGATACCTTCTAACTTGCACAGTTTATTAAACTCATCAGAACAGAACTCTAAGCCATTTTTTGTGCGGAGGTATTTTATTTGTTTTCCCATCTATTTTCCAATCATAGTTTTCCAGGACTTAAATACGGAAAACACATCGCTTTTCTACTTCAACATTACTTTTCTGGAAAAATAATCCATGAAAGTTAGCATATAATTAGCTCCACCTCTCGAAAACACTCTGGATAGCCCCCACAGATCAGAATGGATATACTCCAACGTTCCCTTTGTGTTATGGATTCCTTTGGTGAATCGAACTCTATTTTGCTTCCCAAAAATGCAGTGCTCACAGAACTTCAGTTTGCAAATTCCTTGCCCATTAAGAAGTCCTCTTTTATTCAATTCTACCATGCCATTCTCACTCATATGCCCTAGGCGCATATGCCAAAGTTTAGTAATATCATCATCTGACAAGGAAGAGGATGCGGCAGCTGCATCACCAGTAACAGTAGAACCCTGCAAAATATATAACTTAGTAGTCTTTCTCTGCCTTTTCATCACAACGAGGGAACCTTTGGAAATCTTCAAAACCCCACTTTCAACTGTGTATTTGTACCCTTTTGAATCAAGAGTACTCAATGAAATTAAATTTCTCTTTAATTTTGGAACATGTTGTACGTCACTAAGTGTTCTGACAACTCTATCAAACATCTTAACTTTAATTGTTCCAACACCTGCAATTTTACATGAAACATTATTTCCCATCAAAACAATACCTTCAGACACTGTTTCGTAAGTTGTAAACCAATCTCGATTGGGACTCATGTGGAAGGTGCAACTCGAATCAAGGATCCACTCCTCACTCACTTTAAAATTGTTGACAGAAGCGACTAGAAGTTCACTATCGCTATAGTCTTCTACAACATCAGTCTTACCAGAATTTTCTGGTTGTTTTCCATTTTGATTCGCAGCCTTCCTTTTGATCTTGTTCTGTAGCTTATAGCACTCAGATTTAATGTGTATATTCTTCTTGCAAAAGTTACAAGTTTTACCTCTGTTTGAAGACTTCGATCTACTCTTAGATTTACCGCAAAGATTCCGTTCCTGTGTCCTTCCACGATCATCATCAACATTCCGATCTTGTCTCCCACAAACAATGAGACCCTTTCTTTGAGAGTCAGTTTTAACCACAAGATGCTTCATCTTATCATACGAGGTTAAAGAATCATAAACCTCATCAACTGTGAGAGACTCGTGGTTATATAAAATTGTATCTCTAAAGGTTGAATAAGACGGGGCAACGAACAAAGTAGAATCAACCCTAGATTTTCCTTATCATACTGAACCTCCATGGCATCCAAATTTGAGAGAATTTCTTTAAACACTGTTAAGTGTTCGTGCACAGACGCACCTTCCTCCAAACGATGAGCATAAAGACGTTGCTTCATATGCAGCTTACTAGTTAGAGTTTTCGACATACATATTTGTTCCAATCTCTTCCATAATCCAGCGACGATCTTCTCATTTATCACATCCTGTAAAATTTTGTTAGACAAATGCATATGTAACTGTGTTAACGCCTTTCGATCCTTACGCTTCTTTTCTTCCTCCGTCAATGTTGAAGGCATTTTATCTACCCCTAGCAGAGCTTCTTCTAAGTCCATCTGTGCAAGAACTACCTGCATCTTTATCTCCCACAACGCGAATCTGGTGTTGCGATCCAATAGCGGAATTTCGTACTTCAAAGAAGCCATTACCTTGATTGAGATGAACAACCCGGAAGCTCTGATACCAATTTATAAAAATAGAATATCGGTAATGAAAATATATCGCAAAGAAAATAAAAATAGAAATAAAAATAAAGAACATACAGATTTTACGTGAAAACCCTTTTGGGAAAAAAAGCATGGGCAGAAGAGGAAAAAATTCACTATGTCGAATTCGAATTAATTACAAGAGGAGTAGATTATGTCTATTTATAGGCTTGTAAAACCATATTCTAATAGGAGTAAAACACTTTATTCTAATCAATATCAAAAAGATAGAGTTTAATAATGTTTAAAAAACCTTATTCTAAAATAAAATAAAAGAAGTATAATTTTATAGAGATTTTACTTTTATTTTATTTTACTACAATATTTTATTTAAATAATGATTCGAGTCACTTAATTCTAATAAAACTCTTAACCACTAATTAAGGTAGTATCCACAATAAAATTTAATAGTAGAGCCAAGATGAGAAAATTTGTGTAAGGCTTATAATTCATTCGAAAAAGTAAGTGCCGTATATTCGAAGTTTTCTTTAAAGATGTGCTATTCAAGATTAGCTATTAAAGAAGCGAAGAAAAGACTTCGTACGTATGTCTCTTAGAAATTTATGAATAAAGAAAAGAATAGGAAAGTGATGATGGGGCCAATAATTTGAAATTTAACACATCAATGGTTGACCCAGTCATATAATTAAAGTGACGGTTGAGGCAAATCATAACTTAATCTGTTAAAAGTCATTAGTCAATGTATCAATTTGGCAAATTCCACAACTTTTATAAAATTTTATTTTTAGTACTAAAATAAAAAGTTTGTAATATGAGTATTGATGTTACATATTTTATCATTTTAATCACATTACATAGAATTATTTTAGTCATCCAACTTAAATAAAATTTCATTTTAGTCACTCATTTTATATTTTTAATTTTTAATATATTTTTTAAGAATTAACTTATGTCGGGTTAGAAAAATCATTTTATCTTTTTAATTTTAGAATTAATTTCAATTTTTTCCCAATAAAAGGAAGGAAAACTTAAGATTTTGCAGAGAATTATTTGGATTTTAATATGAAGAACTAGAGTTTTAGTGGAAAAATCAATTTATTTTTTCTTTTCATTTATTAAAATTAGCTTTAGGTTTTTCAGTAAGAAGGAAGTATTTGGGGTTTTGTAGGAAATTACTTTGAATTTTTATAAGAAATTTTTGAATTTTTAGAGGAAAATTTATTTTATCTTTTAATTTCTTTTACTTTTTCTTTTGGAATTAAATTAAAATGAAAAAACTTATGATTTTTCGATAAATGGACAAAAGTTGTGGTTATAGTATATAGGTTGCCTTTCTTTTGTTTTAAAGAGTACTAGTACTCTTAGTACTCTTTTATTTTTGTCACCTTTTTTTTTCTTGTTTTTTCAATATAGTGTGAATGCTTAGAAATTGTAATAAGAAATTAGAGATCCCAACACCAAAGGGTTGATGTTTGGTCGGAAGAAAGACCACGACTATTGCAATTCCTATCTTTGTTTCATATTATTTGAAATGACTTAATGTTACTATCTTTGTATGGGTGCAGGGGTTGCAGGTCTTGAGACTTAGCTAACAAAGTATCGAGACTTAGTTTGTAAATTTCAGGATTTGGACTATGAATCTCGATACTTGGGTGCAAGTCTCGAAACCTTAGACCTTTGAAGCAAAATTTGAGTCTAAAAACATGTATGTCTAGAGATTTGAAGCAGGAAACTTAAAAGCAAGAGTAAAACACACCAAAATCACCCGAAAACATCTCATTTACATGCAAGCACAAAATGGAGCTCAAGAATACTTGAAAACATTTGAACTCCTTCCTGAACTTACTTCAAACATCAATAAATCATACTCATGAATTCATAAAACACATGTATCATTTTCAAAATTCATATAACACAATTTGTAAGTTGAGGAACTTATACAATTGTTACAAAACATTGAGACTAAAATTGAAATCTCTCAAAATAGAAATTACATCATAGCACACTTGGTCATCATTTTTAATTAAGATTTGACTGGCATATTTTTTTTTTTTACAAAGTCAAGGTACATCCTAGCACACTCGTTCACACTAGCCATGTTTTTCTTTTTCTTTAAAGACTGTCAGTTCTCTTTATCTCGTCACCCTTCTTTTTATTCTTGTTGTTTTTCCAATTTAGTGTGAATGCTTAGAAATTGCAACAAGAAATCACGTACCCCCACACCAAAAGGGTCGATGTCTGCTATGCTAGGATCAATGACCATGACTATTGCAATTACTATTTTTTTTTTCATATTGTTTGATATGACTTAGGGTGAATTACAAGGTGTAAAATTAAAGCGATGGGTATATGGCTGACGAAGACTAGGCACCACTGTTCGGGAGTTTTTCATTCTATGGTTTTTTTAGGAATATTTTATGCCTTTTTGTATAACGATACTCTGTTTCTATAATATATCCCTTTTGTATTCGGAATAATTTATATTTTTACGAGCCAACGCCATTAAGACTTTGGTATGCACCCATTTTTCCCATCATCTAAATTCAAAAATTTTCGTCTGATCACAAAGTTCCATTTCCACAAAACTTCATGGGGAATACTCGCCATATGCTTACCTGCCTTCGACTCCAACGATACAAGATGTGGTCATACAAGATAAATAAGTATTAAGTAAATTTATTTTAATTTTTCTATTAAACTTTATAGTTCAATATAAATTAATGCTCCATATAATCATGAAATTTAATTATAATAATTAAGGGACGATGTCGATGTTGTGTCGTTAAGATGAGTCGTAGTTATATATTCTTAATTTATTTTAATAAGTATCACTTTAATAACTGGGAGATACTGATTAACATTTCTCGTATGTAATTTAACTTTTCTTTGTCAGCATTAATATAGTTTCCACGAAGAAACCAATCGAAAGCTACCAAACTTGTGTCATTATTGATTTCCATTTTCCAAGTATTGTTGACGTCAACGACTTTCATCAAACTAAGTCTTTAATTTGCCTAAATGAAGCTACAATAATAACAAGACTAACCTTTCCAAGGTGTTCGTAATCGGTGCTGGACTGCCTTCTTTCCTGGCAGATAAAAGAATCTGCATGAGCCTCACAATTATTGATGAAGGTTGGACATGCACAGCACTACACGGTACATGTATATATTTCCAAATATCGTTTACTCGGATGACTTAATTATAACCACCTATTTCAATCTTCTGTCCTTATCTTGACTAAAACAAGACACAGTAAGTAACAGCGGGGCCTATTTGATCAAAGATAATGAATCAATGCTCCATGTATTAATAATTAAAGGATGATGGTGATGCTGTTTCATAGAGATGAGCAACATTTATATATCCTTAACTAAATCAGTCGATAGTCTAATGGAATTCATTTTTTTTTCTTGTAACTTTCACTTTAATAAATACGGTTGGTGAATATTTCTCATTATTTATTTATTTTTCTTTTGTTAGCATTAATGTAATTTTCACGAAAAAAACAATCGAAAGCAAATCAAACTTGCTATATGGGTAGATGGTAAATGAGTCTTAATGGTTTGAAAAGTTGATACCCACTGTAGTGAACTAAAAATTTTATGTACGGGCGCTAGTCAAATTGATTGTTGAAAATTTGAAAATAAAGTTTCGATTTTGTACAAAAGAGGAGTCGCCACCGATCTTTTTTTTTAGGTGTGACCGGACACCTAATAAATTCTTTTTTTAAAATAAAAATTTATTCTTAAACTTTTCTAAAAAAGAGGTAATTTTAGGTATATGTAGAAATCCAGAGAAAATTAGAGTTCGGGAGTCGGTTACGCGCGAGGAAGGTATTAGCACCCTTGCGACTCCCAAAATTGGTATCTTGTTAAGCGCGCGTTGTCTTAATTTTCAAAAATACGAGCTCAATTTAATACTTAATCGTGATCCGATTGAAATACGAAATTTTTTTTAAAACTCGATAATTTTGAAACACAATATTTTTTGAAGACAAGGAAATTTTTGAAACACAGGAATTTTTTGAAACACGAAACTTTTGAAACACAAAAAATTTTTGAAAACACGAAAATTTGAAACACGAGAATTTTTTTAAAAGGACGTATCGTATTTAACACGAACCGATGATATTCACTCAACATAGCAATGAAATCAACGGATTAGTGTCAAATCGATTTGTTGCCTTATTTATTAATTTTTAAAAAATTTAAGAAAACATAAATACAAAAAAATAAAAAAAAAACACGGAAATTTTTGGAACACAAGAACTTTTAAGTTTCTCAATTTTGAGAAGGGCGTCTCGTATTTAACACAAACCGATTATATTCACCTAACATAGCGATGAAATCAACGGCTTAGTGTTAAATCGTTTCGTAGCCTTATTTATTGAAATTATTTAAAATAAAATTAAATTAAATTAAAAATATAAATACAAAAATATAAAAATGCATATAAGTACCAATAATATTAAAACGGAATAACATAAAAATACGTGCATTAAATTAAAAATGAAATATGCGAAATTACTGAAAAGGTCCAAAATACGAGCTTGGTTTTTTCCTTTTTCTTTTTTTCTTTTTTTTTCTTCCTCTTTTTTTCGGATCACGCCTCTGGGCTTGGGCATCGATGGGCTCATTCTTTGGTGGCTCACATCTGGCGCTGGGTCATAAAGTGGGCCTCTTGTTTGGTGGGTTGGCTGCTCCTTTTTTTTACCCTTTGTTTTTTTTTTTTGGGCTTTCTTTTTTTTTTTTGGGCACTGGGTCATTGGTGGTATGAGCTTCTTGGGTGGTCAGTTTGACCGATCAATTAAATTTTTCTTTCCCTTTCTTCTTCCTTCTTCTTTCTTCTTCTTCTTTCTTTCTTTCTTCTCTTTTTCTTTCTTTCTTTCTTTCACGATCAGCGCCCCTTTTGTGTTCTGGTGACGCCTCCGGTGCGACAATTACCGTGGTGGTCTTGCACGATGGTCTCCTCTTCCCCTCCCTTTCCTTCTTTTCTTTTTTTCTTTTTCGAAGCTTTTTTTCTCTCTTTTTTCTTGGAAATTTTTTTTCTTTGCCTTTTTCTTTTTCTTTTTTTTTTGGCTCTTGTTTGCTTTGTGAGGTGTCGGTGATGGGAGTGCTGCGGCGGTGGGTATAGCGGTGCTGGTGCGATGGCCGGCGGTGGGCTATTTTTTTTCTTTTTTCGCTCAAAAATTTGTTTATTTTTTTTCTTTTTGCCTCCTCCTCTTAATTTTGGGGTTGAAAACCCCTTATATATTGTTGAATTTTCTTCCTTTTTTGCAAGTTACAGGTGGCTAGGGAGGGCCTAGGTCGGCCGCCTTCTGTTCAGTCAAGAACTTATACTGGCGATTGCCGAAGGACCAGATTGCAAATCTGAAGAAAATTATGTGGCCAAAGTGTAATTTTGGGAAATTTTAGGGTCAAAATGTAATTCTAGGAAAGTTCAAGGGTTAAAATACAATTTTAAGAAAGTTTAGGGTTGAAATGTAATTTTAAAAAGTTAGGGTCAAAATGCAATTTTTTTAAAACACGAAATTTGTCCGGACAAAATTCAATGATTACAATCGTCCCTTTTGCTCATCGCTGTGAAACAGGGATAAAGCAAAGACTTAAAAGCACTGAATTTTGTTCGTTTGTCCAAAATTTCCTTTTTATTTGAAAAATAGAAATCGAGAAAAGCTCGGCATGCGATCTTTTTTTAACTGAAATTGAAAAATACCTCGGCGTGTGACCTGAGGCTCAACTCATCTCTCGCAATATGAGTTGATTTTTGAAAAATAGAAATTTAAAAGAAATACATCGGCATTTGTCCGAGGCTCAACTCACTTCTCGCAATATGAGTTGATTTTTTGAAAAACAGAAACTGAAAATACCTCAGGATGTCACCCGAGGCTCAACTCACCTCTCGTAATATGAGTTGATTTTTGAAAAACAGAAATTTAAAAGAAATACCTCGGCATGTGTCCGAGGCTCAACTCACTTCTCGCAATATCAGTTGATTTTTGAAAAACAGAAATTAAAAAAAATACCTCGGCATGTGACCCGAGGCTCAACTCACCTCTCGCAATATAAGTTGATTTTTTGAAAAATAGAAACTGAAAAATACCTCAGGATGTGACCCAAGGCTCAACTCACCTCTCATAATATGAGTTGATTTTTTGAAAAACAGAAACTGAAAAATACCTCAGGATGTGACCCGATGCTCAACTCACCTCTTGCAATATGAGTTGATTTTTGAAAAATAGAAATTTAAAAGAAATACCTCGGCATGTGTCCGAGGCTCAACTCACCTCTCGTAATATGAGTTGATTTTTGAAAAACAGAAATTTAAAAGAAATACCTCGGCATGTGTCCGAGGCTCAACTCACTTCTCGCAATACGAGTTGATTTTTTTGAAAAACTGAAATTTAAAAAATACCTCGGCGTGCGACCGAGGCTCAACTCACCTCTCGCATTATGAGTTGATTTTTGCAAAAATTGAAAATTAATTCTTGAAAGAAACAGGTTTCAAAAAATATCGGGTGAAACTAAAAGCCTTCTTTTATTGATTTTGTGCGACTTTCTCCCAAAATTCCTCTCTCTTTGGGATACTGTATCGTTATGTATGATGTTATCATGATATGCACGTGTTTGTTCTAAATGCTTTTATGCCTACATGATCATGCCATGCACCTTGGGCTGTTTGTCACATGCCCCCTTTTTCGTGAGAGACTGCATTCATTGCTTCAATCTTTGACTTTTCTCTCAAGTTTTGTACTCATCTTCAAGTTTGGTGAGTAACCCACATTTCTTCGTATATCACCCTCCTGCCCCCTTGTTAAACTTTGTTCTTGCTTTGGGGCCCTTGTACTTGTCAAATTCTCATCCAAGTAATGTTCAACATTCCTTTTGTTTAGAGTATGTCATCTTACTATTTATCATTTAAATGAATCAAGCACGAGATGCATGACAAAAATGGCAAAGTAGGCATGAAAGAAATACCTCACATTCAATTTTTCAAAAGCAACAAACAAATAAAATTGACAAGGAAAAGTTCAAAGAAAGCATCATAAAGAAAGGAAAGTGAATTTAATGGCCATGAATGTTCTAGACATCCAACGCATGAAATTCTCCATGTTTCTTCGTCAAGGATCTTTTCGAGCATGGCTTCCTGTGTAGAAGATTTCGAGCTTCTGAGAATGCTTCAAATATTGTAACCTCACCATTCGACTCCCCGTTCAAGTTGTCTTGCTCCTTAAGTCGAATATGCTTCATTAGGACGCCCTTTCGGGTTTTCATCATAATGACATGATTTTGACCCTAATCGGAACAGTAGTTTTGGGACCAAAAATTTGAGTCTGAAAAATATTTTAATATTATTTTCTGTGTTAAATATGTGTGAAATTATATGTGTGAAAGTTTCGTGAAATAATTTTATTGTTTGTGTGCTTAATTTGAGAAAATAGCTTAATCGCGTAAAGTAAAAATTTGAGGGTTAAATATGAAAGTGCTTAATTGTTGTTGTCTTTATAAAATGGAGGTTTTATGTGGCAATTAGGCCATTTTAATGTTAGTGCGTGGCAATGGTCAAAATTAGCCTTATATTATATGTTATAAATATTTATTACTAAAAGGTTAATTTTGTAACTTAGTTAATAAATTAAGTTATAATAAAATAAAACATAAAATATGGCTATTTTCATCTTTGTTGGCCGAATGGAGAAAATAAAGAAACCATCCATGTTTTCTTTAGGTTTCGGCATTATCTAGCTTGATTCAAGGTATGTTTTACTTTAGTTTTTGATAATTTTTATGTTTTTGAGATCGTTGCTTCGTGTTCTTCAAAACCCATGCCTTAATTTTGTGAACTGATGGTGATTTTGAAATGTGCCATTGATGAATGTTTGAGATTTTTGCTGTTTGATGATGAAATATAAAATATATGTGTTAAATTATCATGTTTTGTCTTTGGATTTTTTATGAATTTGAGTAAATTGGACTAAATTGTGAAAATAAATTTTTGAGGGACTAAAATGTGAAATAAATGAAATGTATGGACTTAGATGAGCTAGAGTGATATTCGGCCAAGCATGGGTATTATGAAATTTTGTGTATTTGGTGTTTTATGTAATAGGGACTAAATTGTAAAAAGTGTAAAATGTTAGGGGCAAAATGGTAAATTTCTCATTTATGTGTTTTTGGATTAAATTGAATGGAATTATGTTTAAATAAGTTTAATTTGAATAAGTTTAGATCATGAACCAACGAAAACAGATTTGGATCGGGGAAAAACAAAAATAATCGAAAAGTCGTCTATTCCGTCCGTCGATATTGAGGTAAGTTTATAAGCAAATAGACGATGTTAATTTATGTGAATAAATATATGTATTAGCCGAATGTGTACAAGCTTGGCAGCTATGTTTATGAATTCGTTTCGACTGAGTTACGACGTCTGAAAGCCCCGTATGAGCCTTAGGAGTAGTTAGGATACATATGTCATGACATAGGATTTCGATACGTGTTTTCATGAAAGACCACGTCTGGGACGTTGGCATCGACTTGTGTTTATGTGTAAGACCATGTCTGGGACATTGGCATCGTATTTGATTTGTATAAGACCCTGTCTGGGACAGTGGCATCGATATGTGATTACATGTAAGACCACGTTTGGGACGTTGGCATTGTACGAGTCTTCCGACTATCCGAGTATCCTTTTTTATTCTGAATGGTTCAACGGTCAAAGATAAGTTGTGTACGAATGTATAAATCAGGCTAAGTGACCAGGTATGTGATAGTTGATTACCTATTTGAAAATAAGGTAAGTTGTATACTTGAATTGATGATATGAAGTTATGTGAAATATGAATTATGTGATTGCACATTTGAATATATATGTATTCGACCTTTGATGTATATGTGCATTAAGGAAAGTGATGATTGGTTATATTAATGTTCAATTGATTATTCGGTAAAAAGGGAAGTTATTACAAATTATATAAGTTTTTATATATAAGTTGATAAATTGAATTATATGTGAAATTATAATGGTTTATTACTAATTTTCTAGCTTAATTTACGTAAATGATTAAATGTTTATTTGCTTATGACTTACTAAGCTTTAATAGCTTACTGTGTGTAATTGCTTTCAATTTTATAGATTTGGAAGTTGGTTAAGAGCACGGGGATCGTCAAAGAATTCTATCACACTATCGATTGTTTTCGGTATTTTACTAAGTTTGAATTTAAACTTATGGCATGTATAGTCTAGTTAATATGTTTGATTTTTGGGTTGTAAACATGAGCCATGCGAAAATGGCTTATATATTTTGTTAAGCATGATTTTTATGCTTTTGATCAAGTGATAGATATGTTGATTTTGGTATTTCGGCTATGGCATATTTATTTATGTGAATTATGTTTGATATGTTTTGTTAAGAAGGTGGTAAATAATTCAGCATAGGTGAGCTTAGTTAAAGCATATAAGTGAAGTGAGTTTGGTATATATATGTTATGGTGTTTTAGTCATGTGCTTCAAAGAATGAGGTAAATGATATTCTAGCTTAATTAATCTTGGTTATGTGATATATATATATGATATGTGTGATATGTTTGGTTTTGGTCTTGGTGTTTTGCTATGGTTTATTTGTAAGTAGATATATGTGAATCTTGTTTGATATGCTTTGTTAAGGTATTGTTATGTAATTTAGTAATTAAGTGAACTCGGTTATGGCATATAGGTGAAATGCTAAGTAAATCATAGATGAAATGATGATTAAATTTGGTTTGTAAGAGTATATTTGCATTAATAAATTGATTTGAAAGAAACTAGTAATGTGCATATGTATGTACGGTTATCGGTATGGAAGAATATGTGTATATTTGGTCATGATCTAGACCTATTTTGGAAGTGTGTTTTATGCTATAAATTGGTGTATGGATATAGGTTTGGAAAATGTGAATTGATATGTATGATTTTATTATTTGAATCGATATGGTTTGATTAGGTAATGGCTAAATCTTGTACAATTTATGAGGTTATTTATGGATGCCAATTTGTTATGAAATAAATTAGGAATGTGGAGTATTTAATAAATGTACGATTTGCTTATGCAAGTGGACTTAATATTCGATTTTATATTTGTAAAATTATATGAATTGTATGGATTTTTGGATATGGCTAAAATGGTGTATTCATATGTGCAGACTTGTAATAGATAAATATGCATGTTTTGGTATTTTAAATGATATATATAAAATGATTTTAAAGTAGGCTTAAAATTTATGAATAAGATACATACAAATTCGGGTAATGATAGTTAAGTGAGTAATACAAGTTTGAATTTAGCTTTTATAAATTTATTGGATTAGTCGATTAAAGGATAAGTTGATTTGTATTGAGCGTGTATAGTTTATGATTGAATGATTTCATTGAAATGGTCATATGTGTATAATATAATGACATCAAAGGTATGTACGACCATAATATAATGTTACTAATGTTTTATATGTGATTGGACATTAAGTTGTATACATATTGATTTCATTATGTACATATACTGAAGTTATGAAATGTAATGTTTGATATTTAGATAGTGAAATTATGTACGGACATATTTTACGTATATGAAAATTGAAGATATATGCTTGAATATGATTTAATTATGAAAATGTCATTAATCGATGGATTTAGGAAATCAAATATTGAAAGTATTATATAACTTAATATGACTCGATGTATACAAGTTTGGTTCGAATTTGTTAATTATAGAATATGTTCGATTGAGCTTTGATGTATGTTTAAATTGAATTAGTTTGAATTTTGAAATGTGTTTATTTGTGATACATGCTTAGTAAGGTATGATTCATTTGAATTGTAATTATCATTTATATATTTGAATTTAAAATAAGTGAATTGAGGATATTCAAGTTTGATAATGTTATAAATGTATCGTTATTCTTTGGTGTATGAAATGTGATAAATGACTGTGCTGAACTGTGTCTTGTTCGATAATGCCTAGTAACCCTAATCCAGTGACGGATACGGGTTAGGAGTGTTACATCATCCTAATCTTTTTGTTTATCAAGACGCCCTTTTCGGGTTTTCATATTGATTTTTTTTCTTGTTTTGTTTTTTTAGGCATCATATTTCTTCACAACATCTGAGTTCATTGGATTAGATAATTCTTTCCCATCCATCTCAGTAAGAATCAGAGTCCCTCCCGAGAATGTCTTTTTTACAACGTATGGCCCTTCCCAATTTGGTGACCATTTTCCTCGAAAGTCTTTTTGTATTGGGAGGATATTTCTTAGTACAAGCTCCCCTTCATGAAATTCTCTTGGCCGTACCTTTTTATCATGGGCCGTGATTATTCTTTTCTGGTACATCTGTCCATGAAAAATTGCCTTCAAGTGTTTCTCTTCAATAAGGTTTAGCTGGTCATATCGAGCTCGAATCCACTCTGATTCTTCTAACTTTCTCTCCATCAAGACGCGTAGGGATGGGATTTCTACTTCGATGGGCAAAACAACTTCCATTCCGTACACCAGAGAGAAAGGAGTTGCTCCCGTAGATGTCCGTACAGAGGTGCGGTACGCGTATAAAGCAAATGGTAGCTTTTCGGGCCAATCTTTATATGTCTCAGTCATCTTCCCGATAATCCTCTTAATATTTTTGTTGGCCGCTTCTACTGCTCCATTCATCTTCGGGCGATAGGGTAAAGAATTATGATGCTTTATCTAAAATTGCTCACATACCTCTTTCATCATCTTGTTGTTCAGATTTAAAGCATTATCTGAAATGATTCTTTTAGGCAGACTATATCGACATATAATCTCATTTTTTTAAGAACCTACAGACTGCAGCCTTTGTCACATTAGCAAATGAAGTGGCTTCTACCCATTTTGTGAAGTAGTCTATAACCACAAAGATGAATCGATGCCCATTAAACGCCTTTGGAGAGATTGGCCCTATAACATCCATGCCCCACATAGAAAAAGGCCACCGAGAAGTCATGACATGAAGGGTTGAAGGAGCCGCATGAATTTTATCACCGTAAATTTGACATTTATGACACTTTCGTGCGTATCCAATGCAATCCCTTTCCATCATCAGCCAAAAACAACCAAGTCTCATAATCTGTCTGGCCATAGTGAAACCACTGGCATGCGTTCCACAAATTCCTTCATGAACCTCTTCAAGTATCTTTCTAGCTTCAACAGCGTCCACGCATCTCAGGAGCACTTGATCTTTTCCTATTTTGTATAGGGTATCCCCGTCAAGGACAAATCCAATTGCCATTCTCCTGAGAGTTCTTTTGTCATTCTCGTTTGCTTGCTCGGGGTACTTTCGATTCTTAATATACTCCAAGATATCCTGGAACCATAGTCGTCCATCCGACTCCTCCTCAATGCTAAAACAGTGTGCGGGGTCTCATATATGCTCATTTGGATAGGCATTATTTCAGTTTCTCTATTTACTTTAAACATTGAAGCCAATGTGGCCAGAGCATCAGCCAATTGGTTCTCTTCCCGTGGAAAGTAGATAAAAGTCACTTCATAGAACTCCTTGATCAGCTCTGCAACGAGATCGCGATATTTGACTAATTTCGAATCCCTTACTTCCCAATCTCCACGGATTTGGTAAATGACTAATGCCGAGTCCCCGTATACCTCTAAGATTTTGATTTTCCTCTCGATAGCTGCACGAAGTCCCATGATGCAAGCTTCATACTCTGCTATATTATTGGTACAGAAAAAATTCAATCTAGCAGTGAGCGGGTAATGATCCCCTTCCGGCGACACTAAAACTGTTCTGATCCCATGCCCCAATGCATTCGATGCACCATCAAAGCTCATCTTCCATGATTTCTCTTTTGATGACTCACCCTCTTTTTCTGAAATGCACATCAAGTCTTCATCTGGGAAATCAAATCTCAAAGGCTAGTATTCCTCCGTTGTTCGACTTGCCAAGAAATCAGCTATTGCGCTTCCCTTTATTGAATTTTGGTTCACATATGCGATGCCATGCTCACTCAGTAGGATCTGCCATCGTGCCATTCTTCCTGAGAGTGCAGGTGACTCCATCATGTACTTTATTGGGTCCAGTTTTGAAATTAACCATGTCGTATGATACAACATGTATTGTCTGAACCTTCGAACCGTCCAAATCAATGCAGAACAAAAATTTTCAATTGAAGGGTACTTTGCCTCATACTTTGTGAACTTCTTGCTGAGGTAGTAAATTACCTTTTCTCTTTTCCCCGACTCATCATGTTATCCCAGTACACAACCCATTGAGTTCTCAAACACGATCAGGTATAATATTAAGGGTTTTCCAGGGGTTGGCAGTACTAGTACCGGAGGATTAGACAAATACTATTTTATCTTGTCAAAGGCCACTTAGCACTCCTTGTTCCATTCTCCCGGATTATGTTTTCGAAGGAGTAGAAAATTTGGATCACACTTATTGGTAAGTTGAGCAATAAATCGAGCGATGTAATTCAACCTTCCTACAAATCCTCTGACTTCTTTTTGTGTGCGTGAGGGAGGCAGTTCTTGTATAGCTTTTATCTTGTCTGGATCAACCTCGATACCTCTCTCGCTGACAATGAACCCTAGCAGTTTTCCCGAGGTAGCCCCAAATGTACATTTGGCTGGATTAAGCTTCAACTGGAACTTTCTTAATCTTTCGAACAACTTCCTAAGATTCCCAACATGCTCTATTTCTTCCTGAGATTTGACAATCATATCATCGACATAAACTTCTATTTCTTTGTGCATCATATCATGGAACAATGTCACCATGGCTCTTTGATATGTTGCCCCAGCATTCTTTAATCCGAACGGCATTACCTTATAGTAGAAGGTTCCCCACATTGTTATGAATGTAGTTTTCTCCATGTCCTCGGGAGCCATCTTTATCTGATTATAACCTGAGAAACCATCCATGAAGGAAAACAAAGAATGCTTTGTTGTATTATCCACCAAAGTATCGATGTGCGATAAATGAAAGTTGTCATTGGGGCTTGCTTGATTCAAATCACGATAATCTACGTACATTCGCACCTTGCCGTATTTCTTCGGTACCGGGACTATGTTAGCTACCCACTCTGGATATTTAGAGACTTGTAGTAAGCCAACGTAAAAAATTGTTTCTTGACTTCTTCTTTTATCTTCAACAGCATTTCGGGTCTCATCTTTCTTAGCTTCTGTTGAACAGGTTTGCATTCTGGTTTCAGTGGGAGCTTATGCACCACAATATATGTGTTTAACCCTGGCATATCATGATAAGACCAGGCAAACACATCTTTGTACTCATGAAGCAAGGCGATTAAATCCCGCTTGGTGTTTTATGAAATGGAAGTCTCAATCTTCACTTCTTGTTTCTTTTCTTCACTCCCCAAGTTCAGTACCTCAACAGATTCTTGATGGGGTAGGATATGTTTCTCTTCTTGTTCTACCATTCTCAGTAAGTCAGGAGACGATGTAAGACCCCTAACCTGTATCCTTCTCCAGAATAGGGTTATAGAGCATTACCGGAGTTTACAAATTAATTTTCAGACATTTCATTTCATCAATCATTCATATTTATAACCAATCAAAATCAAAACATTTATGAGCTATCATTAACCAATTTAACTTATAGAAGTCATTATAACCAGAATCAAATCATCCAAAATTACCAATAGAACCAATGGATAATTTGATATATCTCCAACAAGCTTTCAACCCAATCGAGCTTCCGATAATCATTTCAAAACATATAATAATTATACCTATTACCAATAATAATTCAATTCCAATAATAAAACACACACATATATAATATTCATTATCAAATAGCATTCACTTCTATTAAAATTATACAAAATATAGTTCATACGAACTTACCAGGCTAAATTGCAGAAATAGCAAAATTCAGGGACATTTTGGAAAATTTCTATTTTTTCTCGAATTTCCACCCAATCTTGATTTAAATTAATATTTCATTCAATTTACTAATTTAAATAATAAAACAATTCATTTCATGCAATTTGGTCACTTTTTGACATTTTTACAAATTTACCCTTAAAGTTTCACCTTTGTTCAATTTAGTCCCTGAACCTAAAACAGGTAAATTGGCCATTTTTAATGAAAACTCATGCTAGTTGAATAATCATATATTTTCCTACTCCTCCTCTCCATTCCAAATCCTTAATGTATATAACATGCTTATATGTAACATTATCTATAATTTCACCATTTATTTATATATTCATTCAAAGCTGTCCACTTGAGTAATAATCACTAAATTATTCATATCTTGAGCTACTGAAACTCCAAATTAAGATCTTCTAATTTTTCCCAAAACTAGACTCACATACTTCTTATCATAAAATTTTGAGAATTTTATTTTAGCCAATAAGTACAGTTTATTCTTTAAAGTCATCCTGTTCTATTGTTTGACAGTTTCGACCCTTCTTCACTAAAATTAATTATCTAATTGTACGAGATTCGGATGATGTTATAATTTGTTTCTATTAAAATAGACTCATTAATTATTTTAATCATGTAAATTTTAACCCCTAATTATTTTTATTCAATTTTGATGATTTTCCAAATTCAGAACAGGGAAACCGAATTCATTCTGACCTTGTCTCACAAAATTCATTATATCTCATGATTTAAAATTCTATTACTTACACCGTTTCTTCTATGAGAAACTAGACTCAATAATATTTAATTCCACATTTTATCATCCTCTAATTCGATTTCAATGATTTATGGTGATTTTTCAAATTTAACCTACTGTTTCTATCCAAAATTGTTTTAGTGCAAAATGTTGATTACTAAATTTATAACACCCTTATTCCCTTTCTCTATAGTATTTCCGTCACTTTCTCTTATTTTTCTTCACTAACATATCAAGAACATAGAACCTTTTATAATAAAATCCTACATTAACATCAATTTCATACTTTTTCAATAATATCAAACTCAAAAATATATTGAAATCTTGATGTTCTTACCTTGCTCTATTGATTTCAATCTTTAGCTTGATTTTCTCTCTCCTCCAGCCTCTATTTCTTGAATCTAACTTGATATTCTAGCTCCCCATAGTCTCCTTATCAATTTTCTCTCTTGGTGGTTATGGAAATTTCTTTGAATTCTAAGTGAAAATGGTGGATTTTTAGTAAAAAGGACCAAATTGTAAAGAAAATAAATCTTTCTTTCTTTCTTCTTCTTCTCAAGTTGGTGCATGGGAAAGATGATGAATTCTCTTCATCTTTCCTCCCTTTTATATTAATCATTTAATAATAAAATAATACTAAAAATCTTAATAAAATATTAATTAAATAACATTTATCTAAGTAATTAATTAAAAATATCACCAACATCATCATTACCTTCTAGAATTATCTCTCTAATTGACCATTTTGCCATCTGTAATCTTTTAAAATTTCATCCTTGAGTCATCATTTTATTTGGTAAAATTGCAATTTAGCCTCTCAAAATTCTTCACCTTTTTCAATTTGGTCCTAATCCATCCATTTTACTTAGTTTCTAGATCATTCCACTCTTAAAATATTTACACCATTGGTCCTTTAAATTTTTCATATTTACACTTTAACCCCTCAAATTTTGAGTATTTACTCTTGGGTAACAAAACTTTTCTCACTTTTACGATTTAATCCTTTCTTGAACTAATATGTCATAATATACTTCCCAATGTTAACATAGCTCCAAAATTTCCCCCTTTTTTTCACTTTATTTCCTTATTTATTAAATCAAAGAACATATCTTACTGTAAAAAAAAAATTTTGGGTATTAGAGACGAGACACAATCTTCAACATTTTCGTCAGCTTCGAATTCTCCTAAACAAACAGCCTTCTCAAAATCGATTTCAGGATTCGTAACTGGATTGTTCATGCCATTGATATCTGAGCACTCTGAAGGGGACTTAAAAACTATAAGGCGCTCCATAGCAGTCCAATTGTTCAAAGTAAATCCAGGAGGACAAGGGCGTATTACTGAAGCATTCCCAATTGCATCATCCTCATTGTCGATAGCATTTAGGCTAAGATTTTGAATACCCTTTTCAATCAATAATGTGACTTGCGGATTGTCTTGCCCTGGGTACATCACCCCTGCTGATGTAAATGTTCTTGACAAAGGAGGATATGCCAACGGCTCCCATTCTAATTCCCAGGCTGAGGCTCTCGCGATTCTTCTTTCTCGATCTTTTTGCAATTGTTTTCTTCTTTGATGTAAATCTGGCTTGAACCCTAAACCGTATCGACCCTTGTGGTGCGTTGGTTTCAAAGCTCTAACCATCCCTTGTTGATATTTTCCTAAACCTTTCCTCGCTCAAGCTCCTTTTTCCACAATCAACTTAATTCCCATCTTGGTGTTCCTCGACAGTTTGGGAGTGGAAATATTACTCCCTTCAGCAACAAATGTAGCATTGATAAATTCCAAGGAACGAAAAGAACATTCTACAGCATCTTCGCTTATTTCGATGTAGGGTGCATCAGCAGAGATAGATGCGACGATGTCTTCCTCACTAGCGACAATAATCAAACGACTATCTATGATGAACTTTACTTTCTGATGAAGAGATGAAGGAACTGCCCCAGCTGAATGGATCCAAGGTCTTCCTAAGAGGCAATTGTATGAAGGCGTGATGTCCATGACCTGGAACTCGATATCATATGCACATGACCCTACCTCTAGAGGAATTTGAATCTTTCCCATGACCTCTCATCGTGTCCCATCAAATGCCCTTACTATAGAATTACAATGCCTCAGATAAGACATATCAACTGGCATCCTAGAAAGCATGGCCAAAGGCATAGCATTGAGTGCAGATCCATTGTCGATGAGTACATTTGGTACTATGTAGCGCTTGCAACTAGTTGTGATGTGCAATGCTTTTACAACGCCCCTACCATTTAGCGGTATTTCGTCATCACTAAAGGAGATGAAATTATCCGCATTCAAATTATTTATCCACCTATCAAGCTTTTCCACGGATACATTGTTCGCCACATAAGCTTGATTTAACACTTTTAGCAAGGCGTTTCGATGTGGCTCCAAGTTTAACAATAGAGATAGTACCGAGATTCGGGCCAGCTGCTTGTTTAATTGTTCCACAACGTTATATTCACTGTGCTTAATAAACTTTAAGAACTCATGTGCTTCCTCCTCATTCACAGCCTTTTTAGCTTCTTGCTCAAGCGGTATTTCAATATCATCCTCAACCTCATACATTGGTATTTTTCCTTTTTGGCTCGGGCCAGCAACCTTCTTATTTGGTTCAACAGTCTTGGGAGAATAACATCTTCCGCTGCGAGTAAAGTGTCCTACTCCACTGACACCTTCACTCACAACCTTGGACCTTTCACCCTCAGGTACAACGATATTGACATCATAATTCCATGGCACTGCCTTGTTGTCATTGTAAGAGAAAGGAGCAGGTACTTCGATTATCAAACTTGGTTTAACTTCTCGACTAACTTCTTCCTTCTTTGCCTCGTAATAAATCACCAAAGGTCTATAGACGCTATAAGGGAAAACCATCAATTGATTATCAGAGACACATATTTCTACTTCCTCAGCCCTCTCCACCCTATCAAAGACCTTGACCTCCTTATTATCCATCATGTCTTGAAGTAATTTTCTAAATTCCTTACAAGATTGGATGTCATGCCCTTCGATGCCATGAAAATCACAGAAACCTTGGTCTTTTGTACTTTCTTCTTTGAGAATTTTACTAGACGGGCAGAGCAAGCCATTTTCAATCATCATCTCCCATACCTTCCGCAAAGGTGTCCTTACTTTGGCAACATAACCTTTGGCTTGCCAATCGTCTTCATTTGTCACTACGTTTACATTCCCATCAGTATGGTTAGGAAGAGGATTTCCGTCACATTGCTAACACCATCGAATCGTAAAATACCAGCATCGATGAAACCTTGAACCCTCCTTTTAAAGGCCAAACAATTTTCTGTAGAGTGTCCCTGATTCCCAGCATGATACACGCAACTAGCGTTAGGATCATACCACTTCGGGTATGGGGGCTTCAGGGGTGCCATATAATGTGGGGATATTAATTACTTTTCCAACAGCTTCGGGTATAATTCTCCATATGATACAGGAATTGGTGTGAACTGAGGTCTTTCAGAATCGGGTCTTGCCGGTCTTTATTCGTTTTTGGGTTGGCTTTGTGTAGGCATAGTATTTGGTGGGAACATAGTGAATGGTCTTTGGTTATTCATGGCATAAACGGGGTAAGAGGGAGGTGCTTGATGGTAAGGACTTTGGGGAGGAAAATAAAAGTTGGTAGGTGGGTGATAACGAGGTCGTGACTGGGCTGGGTACGGATTGGAGATACAGTGGCTCCCAATTCCAACCATATGGGCTTCTGCCTCCTTTTTTTTCATGGGTACTACCCTCTTCAAACTCTCGGGACCTTTCATTCTCCCACTTTTGACGACGTTTTCAATAAGCTCCCCAGATATTACAATATCTGCAAAGTCCTTTGCGGCGCTCCCTACCAACTTATCGTAAAATGGCACTTTCAGAGTGTTGATGAAGAGGACCGTTATCTCCGTCTTAGTTAGCAGGGGTTCTACCTGAGCCGAGATATCCCTCCATCTTTGTGCATATTGCCTAAAAGTCTCTGTCGGCTTCTTTTCCATCATTTGCAAAGTTATTTGATCGGGCACCATATCCAATACATGCTTGTATTACTCACAAGATGCTGACGCTAAGTCTTTCCATGATCAGATCTTCTCTCTACTGAGCTGATTGTACTATCGAAGAGCCGAGCCAACCAAATTATCTTGAAAGTAGTGTACCAATAACTTATTATCGTTCACATAACCAGTCAACTTTCGGCAAAACATGATAAGATGCGCCTTTAGACATCTTGTTCCATCATACTTCTCAAAATCTGGCTCCTTAAATTTTTGGGGTAGAACCAGATCAGGTGCCAAACTAAGCTCTTTGGCACTCAAAGTAAAGAAAACTTCAGCACCTTCTACTACCTTGATCCTCTCTTCCAGGATTCTATACTTATCCTGAGCATTATTGTCATCAATTTTCAGCCTTGCTATTTCTACAGGATCATCTAAGTCTGGAACAATTGGATCTGAGGGACTAGCCCCAGGGTTCGATACAAACATTCCTTTCCCTAGATGAGTAGATGGAGCAGGATGTTGTTCCAGGACTGTAGGTTCCCTTTGGGGGTATCCTCTTTGTATTGCGTGGACATGAGGTAGAGTGAATCTCGGGGGATAAAGTGGATCTTGATTAGCTCTTGACTGATGCGGCTCTACGATATTAGGGCCCTACATAGTTTCTTTTCCTTTGACTAAGGCCATCATCATTTCCATCATTTTGGCCATTTGATCTCTTTGCTCACGCGATTCCTCTCGAGATCTCACCATCAAATCTCTCGCCTCTTGCTGTGACTTGGCCAGTTGCTCCTGCAACTCTCTTTGGGTTCTTTCCATCTTTTTCATTCTTTCATTGAGTTCAGCATCCATAGCTCTAGCTCTTAGGCGCGTCCTATAAGAGTGACGTGATTCCAGACTCGTAGTGTTACAACTGTGAATTAGACGGTTTTAGCCTTAGTGAGCAATTAGGATAATATGTACATGCAATGAATGAATGAATGAATGACTAATGAATAATGAATATTAGTTATGCGAAAATATGCAAAAATGGGTGTTGATTTCAAGATAGCCCCATACTTGGGCATTTCATTAATCAAAAGAGTCTATTACAAAAAGTTTTGCCATCTTGGTTTAACAGTTACACAAATTTCTTAGCCACATCGCCTTGTTTCTTTATACGTTCTAGGAACTCCGATATGCTTGACCTTTGGCTTGGAGGGTATTGGCAACTAAGAGCTTCAGCTTCATCAAATAATTGTACTATTTACGCAGCCGCCTTACGAATTTCATTGATCAAACTGTCGAGATGCATATCCTTTTCTTGGAGGGCTCTTTCGTAAGCGCGAATGTCTCTGTCATGCTGACCATTTTTCTTTTCTAGAGCTTTTAGGAGGTCATCCAAATGTTACTGATGAGCTTACAGTGTACTTTCTAGACTTCAAACTTTTTCTTTTAACTTTTAATGCTCAGTCTGACTAGCCGTTAATTCTGCAGACACAGTTTCCTATTCAACATTCTTCTTCCTCAACTCTATCGTAGAACGTGCAGCTCTTTCCTCCTCCTTTGCTTTGGCTTTCCAGAATTCCATCCCACCTTTAATGTTGCTTAGTTCTTCCTTCCATCCTGCCGATGATTTACCCAATCCACTATTCCTTATAGTGCCTCTTAATTTCTTATTTTCCAAATGAAGGTCTCTTAAATCCTTTCTCGTGACCTCAACTTCTTTTTGAACCTTTTTGGTTCTAGTTTTTCAGTTTGAACATCAATCTTCAACTGGTAGTTTTCCTCCTAAAGAGAACTAATATCTCGTAACAGTTTAACTTTTTCACGTTCAAATTCATGTCTCGCCAAATCTAGCTCGGACGGTATTTTCTCTGAGAATGGATTCTGGCAAGCAACGTCAATCGGTAGGGTTAGCTGACTCTTCACTCGTTGTTGCCTCCATATGTCATAATCTACAGTGATAGTATCAATATAGAGATCCAATTCCATTAGGTAGATTTTCCTCCAAGAATTCACGGTATCTCGCATCCTTTTCATATAACCCTCACCTATAAAGGCAAACTCCAATTGTGCCAATCCATCGGTAACTGGTACAAACTATCACGAAGCAAACTATCTCTGAACCATCAACGGAGCATATCCAACTCCTCCCCACAATCCTAGCAAAGGCACCCAGTCTTGGTTTTCACATTTGTATAACAAAATAGAAGGACGAATCCAATGTGCCCTCCAAGTTATATCTTCAGCACGAATGTTTTGAAAAATCGAGACCCAGTACTGTTCAGTGGTATCCTTTGGCCAATCTTTTTCAAGGTGTGCTTCTAACGGAGCGAATGTTTTTGAGAACATATGGAAAGTTGTGCGCTCCACTTTCCAAAAGTGGCTAAAAATCCAAACATTAAGTAACTGAGCGCATCCGATGAAACGCCTTTCCCTTTTCTTCCTACAAGCATTTAGGGATCTAAAAGTCTCGGCCAATATGGTTGGGACGGGGTTGATTCCTTGCCTTAACTTTTTGAAAAAATCCACTACCGCAACTTCAACGTGCCCAAGAACCTTTGGGAAGACGATCAGTCCGTAAATGGCCAAGGCAAATAGATCTACTCTTTTCAAAACATCTGGATGATTCTGAACTAACTCCCGAAGGTCATCGATTTAGGCTCCTTCACATATATATTGTTGAGTTGTACATTCTCAATGCGAAGCAGGGCAGCATACTCTTCTATGGTTGGAGTCATGTCTTATTGATTGAAAGTAAAACACTGATAAGCTGGGTCCCAGAATCAAACCATAGCTTGAATCAACTGCTCGTCTTCATTGATTACGATCAAGTGAGCTATGTCCCCGTACTTTTCAGTAAAGATGCCCCTAGTATCTGAATCCCATTGTCCCCAGATCCTAGTCAAGTCTTCGAGGTTATTCTGACGAGCATTCGAAGTCACACGCTCGGGAAGATCAGATATGTAACCTTCCTTTAAACTGTCCCATTTTGCTTTTTGGGTTCTCAAAGACCAGTCTCGAACTACAACATTCTTCTCGGTTACTTGTGTAATTGACTCATCTATTAGAAACCCGTTTTTTGCAACCAATATCTAATCAACACATTTCTAATGAGATACATATGATGCATGATGAAAAATAAAATGAAGAACAAATAACGTCGGTTAGAGATCACAACAGATATAAACAGAAGAAAAAAGAAAAATAAAGATTATGGAAAATTTAACAAATTAAGCTATTCAATCATGCAATTTAGTGGAACAAACCCACATTTTTTTTGCCCCAACATGCTTTACAAAAACCTACCCTACATACCATCAGACAATCTATCCGACCTAATTTATTAAACAGACTCAATTTATTTGCAAAGAAGTGTAAATGTAAAAGAAGTAAAAGGTAAGAGGTTCAGCATGGCTCTAATTAGGTGGCTCGTACGGTTCATTATATGTGATTTCAGTTCTAGAAAGGTACTTGAATTGCCCATATTGTCACCTACTAAGGTTAGTACGGAGCCTCGGTCATCACCCATCACAGGCTCACGAGCTCAATTCGAGGGATTACATTTACTTATGCCTATGTGGAGGGACGAGTTAACTCACGAAAGCATAAGTCATATGTAACCTGGAAGTATTTCACTAGCCTGTGTGGAGGGACGAGTTATCTCACGAAGGCGTAGCGTTTACTTCCATTTAAACGGACGGAGCCCGGGTAGAGAGCTCATGTTATGCAAGAATGCAAGTGCATGGTGTGTGGGGAAAAACTCACAAACCTTTTTATTTTTTATTTTTACTAAAAAAACAAACTAAAAAACTGTAAAACTTAAAGCTAAGGAAAAAACAGAAAAATAAAACGAGTTAGAAAAATATTAATTTGAAAATCGGATGCAGATGCATGACTTTTTAAAAATAAAATTCAAGGATCACGATTAAAAATTAGTTTGAGCAAGGGATTTTAAAAATTTGACAACACGCGTTTAACATCAGACTCGACTCTCAACAACAGCATCCCCAGTGGAGTCGCCAGTTGTAGCGACCTAAAAATTTTATGTACGGGCGCTAATCGAATTGATTGTTTAAAATTTGAAAATAAAGTTTCGATTTTTTACAAAAGAGGAGTCACCATCGATCTTTTTTTTCTAGGTGTGACCGGACAACTAATAAATTCTCTTTTTAAAAGAAAAATTTATTCTTAAACTTTTCTAAAAAAGAGGTAATTTTAGGTCTACCTGGAAATCCAGCGAAAATTAGAGTTCGGGAGTCGGTTACGTGCGAGAAAGGTATTAGCACTCTCGCGACGCCCAAAATTGGTATCTTGTTAAGCGCGCGTTGTCTTAATTTTCAAAAATACGAGCTCAATTTAATACTTAATCGTGATCCGATTGAAATAAGAAAATTTTTTTAAAACACGATAATTTTGAAACACAATATTTTTTGAAGACACGGAAATTTTTGAAACGCAGGAATTTTTTGAAACACGAAACTTTTGAAACACGAAAAATTTTTGAAAACACGAAAATTTTGAAACACGAGAAATTTTTTTAAAAGGACGTATCGTATTTAACACGAACCGATGATATTCACTCAACATAGCAATGAAATCAATGGATTAGTGTCAAATCGATTTGTTGCCTTATTTATTAATTTTTTTAAAAAATTTAAGAAAACATAAATATAAAAAAATAAAAAAACACGTAAATTTTTGGAACATGAGAACTTTTAAGTTTCTCAATTTTAAGAAGGGCGTCTCGTATTTAACACAAACCGATAATATTCACCCAACATAGCGATGAAATCGACGGCTTAGTGTTAAATCGATTCGTTGCCTTATTTATTGAAATTATTTAAAATAAAATAAAATTAAAAATATAAATACAAAAATATAAAAGTGCATATAAGTACCAATAATATTAAAACGGAATAGCATAAAAATACGTGCATTAAATTAAAAATGAAATACGCGAAATTACCGAAAAGGTCCAAAATACAAGTTTGGTTTTTTCCTTTTTCTTTTTTTTTTTTTTCTTCCTCTTTTTTTTCTGGACTGCTGCCTCTGGGCTTGGGCACTGATGGGCCTGTTGCTGGTGGCCTACTACTAGCGCTGGGCTGTGCAAAGTGGGCCTGCTGTTTGGTGGGCTGGCCTGCTCCCTTTCTTTTTTTCTACCCCTTTTGTTTTTTTTTCTTTTGGGCTTTGTTGTTTTTTTTGGGCCTGGGGGCTGCTGGTGGTATGGCCTGCTGGGTCGGGTCGTCAGTTGATTCGGGTCGGGTCAGTTTGACCCGACTGAATTAAAATTTTTTCTTTCCCTTTCTTCTTTCTTTCTTTCTTTCTTCTCTTTTTCTTAATTTCTTTCTTTCTTTCACGATCAGCGCCCCCTTTTGTGTTGTCGGTGACGCCTCCTGGTGCGACGGCCGGCGGTGGTGCGCACGGTGGTCTCCTTTTCCCCTCCCTTTCCTTCTTTTCTTTTTTTCTTTTTCGAAGCTTTTTTTTCTCTCTTTTTTCTTTGCCTTTTTCTTTTTTGTTTTGGCTCTTGTTTGCTTTGCTAGGTGTCGGCGATGGGTACGACGGTGCTGGTGCGACGGCCGGCGGTGGGCTGCTTTTTTTTCTTTTTTCGCTCAAAAATTTGTTTTGTTTTGTTTTTTTTTCTTTTTGCCTCCTCCTCTTAATTTTGGGGTTGAAAACCCCTTATATATTGTTGAATTTTCTTCCTTTTTTGCAGGTTACAGGTGGCTAGGGAGGGCCTAGGTCGGCCGCCGCCGTTGCAGGTGCACAACTTGCGCTGGCGACTGCCAGAAGGACCAGATTGCAAATGCAGTAAAAATTCTAGGGCCAAAGTGTAATTTTGGGAAAATTTAGGGTCAAAATGTAATTCTAGGAATGTTCAAGGGTTAAAATGCAATTTCAAGAAAGTTTAAGGGTTGAAATGTAATTTCAAAAAAGTTAGGGGTCAAAATGCAATTTTTTTAAAAAAACACGAAAATTGTCCGGGACAAAATTCAGTGATTACACCCACAAAACCAAGTTCTTTGCCTTATATATCTTGGGGTCTTGATTTTCTTTTATTGGTAAAATTATTTTTATTCTTTTTCAAAATTTATGAAATGTTTATCAATATTTTGAATTTTCAGAATTTTAATATTTATATTATTATATATAAAATTTTGATTAAATTAATGTCACCTATAACTCAATTTCAATTTAGTTGTTAAATTATCAATATATTCTTATTTTAACAAAATAATAAATATATTACATAATTATTTTTACCCACGTTGTGGTGTTTTATAATATAACGACTTTTTAAGTTGTTGTACTAAGTCATTGCATCTAAATATTTCTAGGCCCACTAATAAATGTTGGAAGAATCATCCCTTTTTCAAATTTTTTTAGAAAATACGAAGGCACCTCTTGAATTAAAAATAAAACAAAACACACCAAACTCAAACGCATCCTTGAAGGGCAAGCAAAACTAACAAAACAATAAAGAACATACCAAATAAAAAGAAAAAGAAAAAGAGAAGAAATACAAAAATGATCAAAACACATAAAGAAGTCTTTCATCTTCTCATTTTTGTATCAATCATCCAAATTCAAAGTTCCGATCGTCTTCCAGAAAAACTCAAGCAATGATCGATCTAGCCTGGTCAGTCTGCTGCATCAAATATTGATCCCTTTCAGTAATCGCAACAGCATCATGATAGAAAGATAAATTCCTATTTTTAATGTATTTACTTTTAGCTAATTATCGGATAAAATACTATTAAATTTAAATTTTTATTATCAGGAATGAAATTGATGTGTTGAATTCAAACTCTTACAAAAAGAGCCTAAAATGGAACAAAAAACAAAAAGGAGGGCTTGATTGAAAGATTGAAAATTCAAATACGACTTGATAAAAATTAAAGCTTTGAAGATTTTTTTAAAAGTGGTTGGATAAAGATTGAATGATTTTTGATATTATTAGAATTCGTAATTAGTTTAAATTCTAGTTTAAATTTGATTTTTAAAATTTGAATTATTTAGTAATAACATTTAGTGATAATATTTAGGATTATTTAGTGATAATATTTAGGAAAAATTTAGCTAAATTTTAGCACTAAAAGTATATATAAATACCTAGTAGCTACAGCCAATTGAACACACACTTGGCCTTTGGCATTTAATAAATTATTTCTTCTTTTTTTTCCTTACCTGCGTCAGTGCTATATTTTCCTTACCTGCTATATTATGCTATTTCAATTTTTTTTCTTTCACTTTCAACCTTTTGGTTTAATTTCCTTCCAAGGCCTTTCTCCTTTCTACTTTCCACAATTTCATTTAAACCATTTATCATTTATTTTCAAGCATAATTCTTTCCATGATTAATTAAACTCTTTTTTAACTTTAGCCCGGAAGTTGCTCCAACAAAACAATCGTGAGATACAAATTCGCTCAAAAAATCTCTCAACGCAGCATTTTCTATCTCTCCGATATATGGGATAGTACAAATTCATTCCTTAAAGTTGATTCATTCGATTCAAAAAGTGCACATTGGGTTGGAGTTGTTTGGCATACAGTTGGGAAGATGAATCGGCCATGCTGTGTTCGAATTCTCACGAACAAATTGGCATGTCTAGGTGGGAAAAGCCAATTGGATTCCAACAAGGGAGATAGAGATCGGATTTAATTAAATGACCGACACGGTTGAGGCCGTTGATTTGAGTTGGGCTTTTTAGATCGCAAGGCTATCGAAATCTTAAATTGTGAACACGTGTATCGCAATTAGAAATTTGGCAAGAGTTAGATTGTAGGTCATATCGGGATTAACTACATAAGGAAAAGTTGATGATCGGGACGTTCTTAGTCGCTATAACCAGCTTATTGCTTAGAAGGGAAAATCTATTTCAAGGATCGATTCAAGATTGGAGTATACCGAGGCTAAGGCTAAGCTTAGAAAAATGTTTTATTTATCCATTTGTTTTATTTTCTTAAATTTATTTTTGCATTTTTGAATATATTTTTATTTTATTTTATTTTTTCTATTTCTTTATTTTATTATCTTAATCAATTTAAGCCTCCAGTTTTTATTTTTATTTTTAGCATTTCTACTCACAGGCTGTAGCCACGACTGTCGCCGCGACAGCAATTCTGGTCACGAAAAAAGACAAAATTAGATAGCCAGTCTCTGTGGATTTGACCCTACTACTCTATACTACCATTTACTTATTTTGTCATAGGAATTTATATTTGGTGGTTTCGATGCCCATCACATCAGGAGGTACTTCTTCAAGCCAGTATTGAGAGTTCCTTATTTTGAAACCCATGCTCGCTATTGTATGAGCAACTAAATTAGATTCTCGATCTGCATGTTGAAAAAAAAATAGAATCAAAATTAAGAGCCATCATTCTAATTTCTTTAACATAAACTCCAACCGCAGATCTATCTAAGACTCCTTTTTGTGCCTTTACAATTATCCTTGTAGAAGCCCAAATTTGCTGGCCTAGTAAAAATAATAACCCAATCACAAATGGGCCCAAAAATTAAAAACCTAGCTCAAACAACATTAACATTTTCAGCAGAAATGAGTAAAAGAAACCCTAGGAGCCGCATGCCTCGGGTGGCCTCCTCGTCTGCCACCCCACCACTGGCACCTTCAACAAGACGCCTCGACATCTTTTGCGTTGGCCCTCCACGCGTGTCGAGACCACTGCAGAGAGAAATGAATGCAAAGAAAAAAAGAGCAATAAAAAAAACAGTTTGTAATGGCCTATAAAAAACAACAAGAGCCATTTTTTTTTGTTCTACTTCGATTTTCTTTGTAAAAAAACCCACATCAGAATAGAAAATTTTAAAGGTTGAATCTGTGCTATTTTCTTCTTTGTTTTCTCTTATTTATTTGTTTTATCTTATTTTATTTTACTTTTTTTCGCCTTTTGCAAATCTATTTTAAATAACTATTATAAAAAAAATCAAAAGCAAAAAATAATGGGGAAGGGAACTCACCGGAAGTGGCTGTGGTTGCGCCGTCGGAGGGTCTCTCATCCATCGCCCGAATCGAGTCCAAGAGGCTGAGAACTTCCCTTGTTTTCGACTCCCATGGGTTGAGAGAGCTTTGGCTCTCAAGGATGCCATGGTGCAAGGGCTAATGGGCCCATTCTTCGGCGCCGGTCGCCGGCCACTTTGGTGGTGTGACGGAGGTCTTGAGAGACCGTCGGCCATTTGAGAATGGAGGGTGTTGAGAGAAAAACTGAGGCTCCTTCAGTTTTTTTTAGAAAATATGAAAAAGTGAAGTAAAAAAATATATTTTGGTTTATATTAGCAGTGAAACGGCGTCGTTTGATGGGGGGATCTGCGCATGCTTTGCCCTAATGGGTAATTTATGCATTTAGTCCATCCACCTTGCGTTAAAGTGTAATCCAACCTTTTATTTCTTTTCGATTTGGGCCGCGAATTTTGTTTTTATTTCAATCTGGTCCTCAGACCATGCGCAGACTCTCACTGCGTTTAGGGGTGGGAATATCTCCTAAAGGTCCCTCATGTCATCACAAGCATCTTATTTCAGTCCCTTTGAAACTGTTTATAATTTTGCAATTAAAGCCTCGATTTTTAATTCCATTTCAACCTCATCCTTGGTTTATTTAATTTATTTATTTGTAGAAAAGGTTCTTTTATCGTTACTTATTTTAAGTTTTATATTTATTATTTATTTGAAGTTGTTTTACATTAAATTTATTTATATGTATATATATTATTTCTTATAAACTCATGTATGAACATCTTTCAATTTTTTTTATGTACGTATACATATGTTATTATTTATTTTAAAATCTCTCATATATAATACTTTTAAATTGTTTCGCATATGGTTGTTTTTTATTTTTATTTTTATTATTTATTCGAGATTCATTTATTATTATTTTAAATTTGCTCTACATTTTATTTATTTTAATTTGCTCTATACCACTCATTTTGAAATTGTTATATATGTTATTTAATTTATTCATCCCTTTTTATTAATAATGATGTTTAAATAATGTGTGTTGAGTGATTATTTTCATTGTGTGTGCCATTGGTATAATTTTATTCATGTATCATTACTCTATGTTTATTATTGTATTGATTAGTTCATGTCCTTGTATTGTAAATTAAACTCCGACATAGTTATCCAACTTAGATTGCTTTATTTTATTCTAAGTGAGATAAATGCATACCTTCAAATAGATTACCCGCTATTATTCAAAATGGAATTTTGTTAAATAAGGTAATATTTTGCATTTTGGAAATTTGAGAAATTGTACCCTAACTTATTGGGTCTCGATTTTCTCGTTAAACCCAAATAGCAAAATATCTTTTTAAATTTCAAACACATAAAATTTCAAAAAAAATAAAGGCAATACTCTATATTTAGAAAATTCAAGAAACCGTGCCCTAACTTATTGAGCTTTGATTTTTCTCGTTGATTCTAAGTAACCGAATATCCTTTTAAAATTAAAATAAATGAGGTTTAAATAAAAAGTGAAATGCAAACTTACTCTCAAAATATGAGATGTCGGGTCCTAACTTACTGGGTGTGACATCTTGTTACTTCGAGATAAGGAGGCATTTTCTATTTTTTATTTAATTAAAGCATTTTTAAATCAACATTAATAAAAGAGGATCGTATTTTTAAATCTTTTCAAAAGTTCAGCTTTCGACATAAAGGCATTAAATAATCAACTAGGTACCAATTTTGGGCGTTACGAGGGTGCTAATCCTTCCTCGTACGTAACCGACTCCCGAACTCGTTTTTTCTGAATTTCGTAGAGCAAAATTGTTGTTTTAATAAAATCAAATCATTTATTGAAAACAACCACTTTTTAAGGTGATCCGATCACACCTTATCAAAAAAGATTGGTGGCAACCCCCATTTTTTTGTTTTCGTTTTTTTTTAATCCAAGTCGACCATGTTTTATTCAAAAAAATGGTGTCAACAATCCTTTTTCCAACTTTTTTTTTCCTTCCTTCAATCTGTTCTATTGTAAAAAACAAACAGAACAACAATCAAAAGTTTCACATTACAGCATTTCAAAATAAAATACATGAAGATCAATGAGAAATTGCAGCTAGAAGATGAAGAAGAAATGGCAGATGCAAGGAGATTTAGAAGCTTGGTTGGAGGTTTAATTTATTTGACTCGCACTAGGCCCGATATTGCATTTCCTATTGGCTATTTGGATAAGGAGAGTGTTAGCTGATCTTCAACAAGAGTAGAAATGTGCAACAGAGATATTTTGTGACAACAAATTAACTATCTCCATGACAAAGAATCCAACATTTCATAGTAGAACAAAGCACATCAATATTCATTATCATTTCATTCGTGATTTGGTAGCAAAAGAGGAGATATCTTTGGAGTATAGCAGCATCCAAGAGCAGCTAGCAGATGTGTTAACATAGGCTTTATCAAAGAAGAAGTTTAGCTATTTTAGAAGTCTACTTGGTGTCTGCAACTTTGAATTAGGGGAGAGTGTTGAGAATTAATTCAAAGTAGTGGGTTGTTTAGTTGACCAAGTATCTCGGTAGAATCTTTGTTAGTTCCAGATTTTCAGTTTAATTGAATAAGTTGTTAGCTATTTTTATGTTAAGGTAGTGTCTTTCTAAGCCTATAAATATAGGCATTTATGCTTTGTTTTATTAATTCAGTGTTCACCAATAATAGAATAACTTTGATGCATATTGTAATTGTCTCTTTCACGTTTCCTTCTTCAACAGCCCTTGCACTTGCTTTATGGATTTATGTTATACTTGTGCGAGAATATGTACTCTCTCTTTTTTTTCATGTTTGTTCATTATTATGCAATATATGGGGCTTTTGGCGTGTTTTACCTTTGATTTGTTTGCATATTTAATGGAATTTTATAACAATGATATGTAAGTGGAAATCATAATTATAAAGCAAAAAATTTGTATTTAAAATAACATACAATGAATAATAAAAATATAGGTTGAAATTAATTAATAAAACACATGAAATAATAACAATATTAAAATTACAAAAATTAGATTAAATTGTTTATTATTGTGTTATCATCAATCTTAAGCCCGTGTCGAGTTAAGTTGTAACATTAACTCAATCAAATACATTATTAATATAAAAATTTATTATACGTGTATGCGTGTGGAAACCATGTATTTAGAACGTATGATGACGTTTATAAATAAAATACAATAAATAAAGAAATATAAAATTTTAAACTAATAATGCATATGTGTGAAATTAAAATAAAAAATAGTTTAAATTGTGAGTGAAAGGAAATCAAAATAGGTAAATACATCATTTCAAGAATATTAGATGTACTTCAATTGTTTACTATAGCATTATTAAGTTTCTTGAATTAGTGTTGCATGTTAACTTGATATCAACTCAATCGATAATATTATTAATAAAATTATAGTATACTCACAATGTGAGTGAAAATAATTATATAATATATTTATTAAGAATTCATGTAAAAATCATATGTTACTTTAGTTAAAGTCAAAAGATTATTTATTTAGTATTTTGGGTTCAAATCTCATTGTAAGCATAATTTTTTTCTAGATTTCATATAAAAGACAAAAATACCTTTAAATTAATATTATTGTTTTTTAAATAAAGACATTTTGATAATTTAATAATTGACTTGGGATCCGATTATGGGTAAACAACAACTCAATCAAAATCTTTATATACAATTGATGGAAGTAATAATAGAAATATTAAAGTAAAACTATATTTGAGTGGTAAATTAAAAATTTTAGCAATACATTTGGTTTGAGTTCAAATCCTATCATATGTATATTTTTCTTGACTTTTAAAATAAAAAGACGAAAGTATCCTTAAATAACATAACTTATTTTAATTATAGAAGGGCATTTCTATAATTTCCTTAACCGAGTGATACCAACTCAATCGGAAGTTAAATAATAGTATAATAGTAAGTATAGATATACAATTGTTGAAAGTAATAAAATGTGCATAATAAAATTAAAATGTTGGCATAAGACAATGGTCAAATTTCAATTTTGGCATCTAGACTATGTTGAAACTTGATATGTAATTTATATACTTTAATTTTGACATAATTTAGTCCATTTACTTTTATAATGTAATTAGTTAGTCTAAATAGTTAATATTCTTAACTATTTCAATCAAAATGCATATGTCAATTTTTCTTAAAACAATACAACTCTAACAAAAAAAAAAAGTATCCTGACGATTCGAATGAGTGTTTTAAGAGAAAATCCTAATAAATATTTTCAACGTTATTTTTATTGTTACGTGACTACCAATTGATTTTTTTAATTTTAAAATGCCATACCAAAGAGTTTAATAGAAGGATTTCAACAACGATATTAACTAGATCTAAATTTTTAAAATTTGAAAGTAGAGGATTATATTTCTAAAAATAAAATAAAAGGACTAAATTACAAACGTGAGAAATATACAAGAAGTTAAAACATTTTTGAATTTTTGAATTTTACTCTATAATTTTATACAAATAAATAATCAACTTAATACGAAACTTGAATCGAGAATTATTTTAGCAATTACATATAAAGGACGATGTAATTAAAGAAAAGAATTCGGATGTCTCTTAGAAATTTATGAATAAAGAAAAGACTTGCAAATTTTGGCAGCGACTAGGAAAGTGAAGATGGGGCCAATAATTTGAAATTTATGAATAAAGAAAAGTCATTAGTCAGCGATGTATTAATTTGAAAAATTCCACAACTTTTCATTTTAGTATTAAAATAAACACATTTTATTATTTTACTCATTCATTATTACTTTGTCATTATATAAATTTATTTTAATTAATGTAAATAATTTTCATTTTGATCACTCATTTTATTTTTTATATTTTTATATACTTTTAAGAATTAAAAAACTTGGGCTTTTACAAGAGAAAATTTGGGTTAGAAAATTATTTTATCTTTTAAATTTCTATTATTTTTTCCTTTTAGAATTAATTTCAATTTTTTTCTTAGTAAAGGAAAGTTTTGCAGATAATTATCTGGATTTTTATAGTAAGAACTTGAGTTTTACAGGAAAAATTAATTGATCATTTCCTTTTCTTTTCTTAGAATTACTTTTAGCTTTTTTCAGTAAAGGGAAAGATATGAGGTTTTGTAGAAAGTTATTTGGATTTTTATAAGAAAATTCTGAATTTTTACGGAAAAATTATTTAAAATTTTTAATTTCCTCTATTTTATCTTTTCAGAATTAATTTTAGATTTTTCAGTAAAAAATTATTGTTTTTCGATAACTGGAAAAAAGTTGTGGTTATAACATTTAGGTTGCCTTTCTTTTGTTTTAAAGAGTACTAGTACTCCTTTATTTTTGTCACCTTTCTTCTTTTTTTCTTGTTTTTCCAATTTAGTGTGAATGGTGAGAAATTGTAATAAGAAACTACAGATCTCGACACCAAAGGGTCGATGTTGGGTTGGAAAAAAGACCATGACTACTGTAATTGCTATTTTTGTTTCATATTATTTGAAATGACTTAATGTTACGTAAATTACATCATAGCACATTTGTTCACACAAGTCATCATTTTTTTAATTAAGATTTGACTGCCATTTATTTGATTTTTTTCTTTTTACAAAGTCAAGGTACATCGTAGCACACTTAGTTCATACTAGCCTTGTTTTTCTTTCCTCTTTAAAGACTACTTCTACTCCATTATCTTTGTCACCCTTCTTTTTATTTTTGTTGTTTTTTCCAGTTTAATGCGAACGCTTAGAAATTGCAACAAGAAATCACTACATATTCCCACACCAAAAGGGTTGATGTGCGCTATGCTAGGATGAATGACCATGACTTTTGCAATTACTATTTAGTTTCCATATTGTTTGATATGACTTGAAGTTACATATATCTCTCACTCTCAAAATAAAAATTACATAATAGTACACTAGTTCACACTAAATTATGTTATATTTACTGAGAAAATTTATGTTATACTAAATATTAATTAAAATCAGTATTATATTAAAATAATAATAATAATAATAATAATAATAAACTTGAGGGGTAAAATGAAATTAGCATGTTCTATCCCGATTATGCAACTGGTTAGATGTTAAAATCTGTATTATATTAATAATTGTACAAGCCCAAATATGCCCGGGCTCAAACAAATAAACGGGCCTGCATGCAGAGCTAAAACCCAATACAGTGGCCCAAAAATCAAACCTAAAACCCAATGTCACAGCCCAATACAAGCCCAAAGCTTAACCAACTAAGCAGAAACCCTAGACCTTTGCTTGGTAGCAGACCACATGACCTTCACAAGCCCCCCTCCATAATAGTAGCCGCCATTTGCGCAAGTTGCGCCTCCACGTGCGCCACTCCTCTACGCACGCCATGCCTTGCGCATCGCACCTGAAACAACAAACAAAAACAAACCGCAACAAAATAATAGGGATAGCAGAATAGATTTCATTTTTTTTTATTTCCATTTTCGGCTATAAAAGGAATATTTTCATTGTAAAGTGGGGGAGAATTGGAAAAACAGCAACAGAAATAGAAAGAAATACTGAGTTTGCAAAGAATATTTCTTTTTTCTTAAAGGTGAATCGTTTTTTTTATTTTTTATTTTTTACTTTTTTTTCATCTATTCTTTTGATTTTTTTTTGTTTTGTAAAATAATAATACAAAGAGAACGAAGGAAACTTACCCGAGAGCGCCGCGCCGTCGCCATCTCCATCGCGTTCGGAGCTTTGGCGAGGAGGCCGACGAACGGCGGTGCAATGATGCTAGGGACGAAACCCTAGCAGAGCAAAGGGAGTTTTTTTTTTACTTTTTTTTATTTTTTTTTCTTTCCTCTTTTCAATCTGATGAAAATGTTTTTTAAAAGAAAAATCTGTTTTAAGTAATGAAGCAAAACGGCGCCGTTTCATCTAAGCCTTGACCATGCGGTGACCGACCGAAGGGAGGATCCGCGTTATTTCAAAGGAAAATCGCGCATTTGGTCCCTCCCTTTTGTAGCGCGCTCTAGTTAAACCCTTTTTACTTGTTTTAAAATTGGACCGCATATTTGATGTCCGTTTCAATTTAGTCCCCTGTTGCGTAACGTTTTGGAAAGAGGGGATAATTTCCCTTTTGGTCCTCCACTGTTGTGCGCGCATTCAATGTGGTCCTGTCTTTTAATTTGCTTCGAATTCACCCATTTTCTTCTTTTTAATTCAGTTTAACCATTTTTTAATTGTTTATTATTATTATTATTATTATCATTATTATTATTATTTTATAACATACAAGCATTGTTTTATATAATACATATACATACATACGTTTTTAGCATACTTGCATGGTTTTAATATATGATGTATATATATACACATATATTTATAGTATTCACATAATGTTTTCTTATATAATATATATATATATATATGCATGTTTTAGGTTACACGTCTACCTATACTTTATACATTTTTTCTTTTTTCATTTTTAAAACTTCTATATATACATATCTTGTTATATTTAAATTTCAAACTTTTTACTTTTGTAAATATATACACATATACATATTTTGTATTTTATCCTTATTCACGATTTTCAAATACATATACATGCATTTTTTAGTTTTTGTTTGATATATTCCATTCTATCTTTTTATGTATCCTTGTACATGTGTGTCAAATATATGCATGCACGTATTTGTGAATTTACTTGTATATTGCACTTATATATATATTTTGTAAATTTATGTATATATGCTTTAAATTAAAGGATCTGAATCATATTGTATATTAACTTTTAACATACCCTTTTAAAAACATGTTTTGGTTTTACCATTCATCAAAATTATTTTCTTGATTTAAAGGTTTTTTGAATAAAAGTATTTTTGGAAGTTTGGGATTTTCGAGGGAAATTGAGCCCTAACGTATTGGGTTCTGATTTTCTTTGTCAATCTTAAATGACTGAGAACATTTTTATTCAAAATGCATAAAAATCATTTTTGGGAACTTAACTTGTTGTGCCCTAACGTATTGGGTGTGGCATGTTACTTTCTCGAAATGAAGATTTTCGTATAAAATGAAAGTGATATTCAAGTTTGGGGAATTATGAGGAATTGTACCCTAACGTATTGGGACTCGATTTCTGTACATGACTTGAACAATTGGATATCCTTTTGCAAATTTCATCATTCAAGCTTATTTTAAAATCTTTTTAACTTTCGACACAAAAGACATCAAATAATCAATTTGGTACCGATTTTGGGCGTTACGAGGGTGCTAACCCTTCCTCGTATGAATCGACTCCGAACTGTTTTCAAAATTCGCAGACCAAAATAATTTTTAAGGTGGGCCGGTCACACCTTAATAAAGGATCGGTGGCGACTCCCATTTTCGTTTTTAAAGTCAACGACTAAATTTTTGTTTTTCAAAAAAATGGTTTCGACAGCTTGGCGACTCCGCTGGGGAGGATTTGAGAGTCGAGCCATAAACTGGTTATATTTGCCTGTGTCGAAAATCAAAAGTTTTAAAAAATTCATGAGTTCCCTTCGCATTTATCGTTTTTTTTTTCATCTTGGTATTTTGGTAACTTTGCATTTGCATTTTTGCATTACATGGTCAGTTTTACCCTTAAGTGGGAGCGAGAAACTAGTCCTTCGTGAGGTTTTCACCTCCGTGCAGGGTAGTGGACCGCTTCCGGGATACATCCGTACCTATGTCTTCGTGAGATTTTCATCTCCGTGCAACCATAGGGAAATGTATTCCCCTGAACTGAACTCGGTCCATATGAGCTTATAATGGATGAGGATCGAGGAATCTGCTGGTTCGGGTACCCTTACTCTAGAAACTAAACCTCATATAGTGAGCTTTAAGAACTTGCCCTAGGTAGAGCTATACCAAACCCTAGTGGATTCCTGAATAAATGTTCTTGCTATTTCATATTTGTGTTGGATTATATATTTTTTGTGTGATACTGACTTGGGTTTATTTTGTTTTGATTGCATGACATCATGATTGCATTGCATTTGTATTTTAGAAAAGAGATGTTGATTCGAGTTCGATTACTAGATTAGAAAGCTTGTCATAAGAAAATGGGTTTCTTGATAAAGTGGATGACAATATGGTTGTCCGAATATGGTCCAAGAAAACGTGATAAGAGAAGGGTGATGGAGGAATACATAACTTTACGTCGTGCCTCAAGGTCAAGCTGATTATTCAAGAGTTTCTAACATTCCAACTACCTTAAAGAAATTGAGGAGCATTACGGGGATGGACAGACGTTGGATTATAACCAGGATCAAGTAAAAAAGTAGAGGAGATACCCCTTTTGAAGAATTCGCAAGATTTATCTTAGCATCCAGATGAAGAAGGAGAAGATGTCCTCGCTTGGAGTATGAGGGCAAAGCCGTATATATGTATCCGCTTTATGTAAAGAAATTTATCTTCTAGAAAAGTTTTCTAAATGGAATTGAATCAGAATCAACGTCTCTTTTTGCATTCATCTCATGCATTTGCATTACATAGCATCATATGCATTAAAATCCATTGAAAGAGCCTAATTGAGTAAAATTATTTCAGTTAAATTGGAAAACCACACCCTCACGGCACCCAAGCAAAGGCTAGAGAAATGGACCAAAGGTTGGAAAAATTAGAGCAAATGCAAGTGCGGATACAAGAACAATTGACCAAATTTCAGCAAGATATGAGAGATCAGCTATTAGACTTCCAAAGAGATATGATGAGCCAATTAACCCAGTTATTGGGTAAATGGTTAGAAAAAGGGAAAAGTCCAGCAGTTCACTTTGGGGATAATAATGAAGACCCTGCCTATCCACCAAAATTTATCCCAATAAGTGTTCAGATTCAGCCAGATGCACACCCACGAGGGGCACTCTTTACTATCAGGCCTCAACAATATCAGACTGGTACATCGACACTGATGAATCACTCGACAGGCCCAGGTTGTAATCTAAGAGGCAATCTAACCAGTCTTGTTGCCCTTAGTGACAAAGCAGGCAAGAGTAGAGCGCCCAGATACTGTAAAAGCCCCAAGGAATAAGGGGAATAAGGTGGATAATGCAAGCAGGTATAATAGGGGCTACTCAAAACCAACTATTGTGGGGCAGCCAAAGACAGAGACCACCAACCATCAGGCCCCTTTAAAGCAAGAACCTTGCATGAGGACAAATACAGGAAGGCTTCAGTTCACACCCATACCGATGTCATATAGAGAGTTATATCAAGGCTTATTTGATGAACACGTTGTTTCCCTTTTTCATGTGAAGCCTCTACAACCTCCGCATCCCGTATGGTATGATGCGAACGCATAATGTGACTACCATGCGGGAATTACAGGACATTCAATAGAGAATTGCACTGCCTTCAAGAAGCTGGTTGAGAGACTCATCAACATGGGTGTTGTCAAGTTTGGTGACTCATCGAGGGCAGAAAATGTACTACCCAATCACATTGATAATGGGATGAATACGACATATGAAGAAGAGTTGGAAAGCGCTCATATCAATGCCGTATATGAAGACACACTTGAAAAGGGACCTTGTTAGGTATCCACCCTTATAAACTTGAGAGCGTCTAAATAATAGGATTGTAAAAGAAATCTCTGTAGCATCTGGGGCTTACTTAGAGTAATGTTCAGAACACACTTGTTGTTTTCAGCCTAGAAGCAATAAGAATTTATTTGTGAAATAGGCTCACGTCTGAATATTATTATTTTAATAAATACATTATTGCAATCATCTTTGAGCAAATGTTCTTTCAGTCTTTACGTTTTCTTCTTTCTTTTGGATTTTTTCTGCCAAATCATTCATTCGTTCATTCATATTATTCGTACATTCTTTTGTATATTCTTTAGTACCCACTATGGGTCCCCAAATATCAATGACATGAGTGACACTGTTACAGACTCAGAATCTCCTCTTGAGTGAGACATGTGTTTAGAGGGATCTCACAACTTTGAAGATGACATGGATTGTAGCTTATTTCTGGACTTATTAAGATGGTAGAGCAGGAAGGAAATTTTACCTCACGAGGAGACAATAGAGACTTTGACCTTGAGGGAACATGCATGACCGAAAAAGTAATATGTTGTTGGGTTACTGCAAGCATTCAAAGATGCCTTCGCATGGTGATACCAGGATTGCCCAGGTTAAGCACTGTCATTGCAATCTGAACAACAGCACGATTTGCAGTATTTTCAAGATTAATATCATGAATGATGCAGTGAAAACTCTACCGGAGTAGTGCCTCTCTCTTTAGTTCATCACGTTTTTTTCTATTGAAGTTGCAATTCTTTCTTTTCGAGTTTTGGCTGAGCTAAAGTAAGATGAAGATCCAATCCTGACACGATTAGTTGAACCTAATTGAAGGAAAAGGCTAAAGGCTATTCAGCATGGTCAGATGTACCAGAAAAGAATGATGCGAGCCTACAACAAGAAGGTCCGACCCAGAGAATTTCACGAGTGAGACCTGGTGTTGAGAAAAATTCTTCCTCTACAAAAAGATTTTAGGGGGAAATGGATGCCGAATTGAGAGGGTCCTTACGTTGTAAAAAAGGCCTTTTCGGGAGAAGCCCTAATCCTAGCTGAAATGAATGGAAGAAACTTGCCTAATCCAGTAAATTCAGATTCGGTCAAGAGATACTTTACTTGAAGAAGGGAAGGAACCAATGTGAAAACCCGCAAAGGGCGCTTTGATTCCAAAAAAAAAAAAGGAGGAGAGGCTAAGGTGAAAACCCGCAAATGGCGCCTTAGACCAAAGGGGATTTGAGTTGAAAACCCAAAAAGGGCGGCTCAAATATTGATCAGAATGGGGCATGAGATTATCGAAGCAGCTCAAATACTGATCAGAACGGGGCATGCAATGGTCTTGCTATACCTGAATCAATAGGAAAGGGTAGGCGACATCTTAGGGCATCGACAAAGTACTCCTAAACACATGTTAAACTCAGAATGGTCTTCAGAAAGTCTGTACAGTAAAGTTCAAGCTGCGGTATCTGGGGCACCTAATCCTTATACTATTTTTGTTATTCTTGGAACACTTTATTCATTTCCAAGATACGCATTCCTAAATCAATATCTTTGTTATCCATCTTTATTATCTCTGATAATTTATTCATTTTGAGTTATGCTCAGAACCAACTCAATTTTATCCGTCATTTTGTTCTCTTTGCAAGTGTGTTGCATTAGAGTAATGATTAATAGACTAATAAAACTTTCACAAAGGAAGTTTTGCATATTACTCTGGAAGTTTCTAAATAATATAGGAACCTTAAACAGGACCATTGTTTAGAACGCACCAAGTTCAAAGGTTGGAAATCTAATAAGGAAGAGTCTAAATTAATACTATCCCTTTAAATTTTGTTGTCTAAAACATCGATTGAACAAAATGACAATATGTCGTGTTGGTGACAAAGCTTGAGTGAACAAGCAAGCAATGATCACCGAATAATAAGAATAAGTTGTTCTTGGAGAAGAAAATTCTTCATTTGTGCATGAGCATTTGGTAGGACACCCTGGGAATGGTGTAAGAGACCAAAGAGTTTCACATCTTGTATCCTTGAATTGTGATAACAGAGGATTGAGAAAAGACCAAATCTTTTTACTCTTGGGTTACAACGGGAGAAAGATGATACAAATTTTGCGCCCCAATAGATCAAACTTGGAGGTTTACAGTGGGGGGCAATTTGGTCAAGTGTTTCTTTAGAGACGCCAGCCGAGCAAGAAGACGCTATAACACATTAGCGATGAAACTTTAACTTTGAGTAATGATAACCCAAGTGATAAAGAAGGATCATTCTCAAAACATGATATTCTGCATTCATTCAAATATCATTCATACACGTCTAGTTAGGAGCATTTGATTCATTCTGATCAGGTCATCCTAATCACTAGGCATAATTAGGTTCATAAATGGAATTATACATGTCATGTTCCCCAGAGGACAAGTTGAAGAAATCGATCCTATCTCCCTGAGGTTGCAGTGGAGCGGATTGACATACGAATCTTATCTTTCTGAGGTTGCAGAGAGCATATCATATCAAGTCTTATCTCCCTGAAGTTGCAGTGGAGCAGACTGAAGACCTTATCCTATCTCCCTAGCGTTGTAGTGGAGCAGATTGAAGCCACGACGGCAAATCTTATCTCCCTAGCGATAAGGCTTGGATTAGTTGAAGTTGAGCAGATTAAAGTGTGGAACAGATTGAAGCTACGACGGCGGATCTGGTTTCCCTGATATTGCAATTAAAAGATTGAAGCCACAACGGCGGATCTTACTTCCTTAGTAGTGCAGTAGAACAGATTGAAGCTACGACGGCGGATCTGGTTTCCCTAATATTGCAATTAAAAAGATTGAAGCCACAACAGCGGATCTTACTTCCTTAGCAGTGCAGTGGAACAGATTGAAGCTACGACGGCGGATCTGGTTTCCCTGATATTGCAATTAAAAGATTGAAGCCACAACGGCGGATCTTACTTCCTTAGCGGTCTTGTGGAGCAGATTGAAGCTTCTGACGGCGGATCTGGTTTCCACGATATTGCATTTAAAGATTGAAGCCTGGCGGATCTTACTTCCTTAGCGGTGCGATGGAGCAGATTGAAGCTACGACGGCGGATCTGGTTTCCGATATTGCAATTAAAGATTGAAGCCACAACAATGGATCTTACTTCCTTAGCGGTGCGATAGAAACGATTGAAGCTACGACGGCGGATCTGGTTTCCCTGATATTGCAATTAAAAAGATTGAAGCCACAACGACGGATCTTACTTCCCTGACGGTGCGGTGGAACAGATTGAAGCTACGACGGCAGATCTGGTTTCCCCAACATTGTAGTTGAACAATTGAAGATTACAGATCTTATCTCCCTAAGCAGTAGTGGAGCAGATCGAAGATGGCGGATTTTACCTCCCTGAGGTTACAGTGGAGTACATTGAAGCCAGTAATTCTATCTCCCTGGGCAGCAGTGGAATAGATTAAAGATTTCAGATCTTGCCTCCCTAAGCAGTAGTGGAGCAGATCAAAGATGGTAGATTTTACCTCCCTGTGGTTACAGTGGAGTACATTGAAGCCGGTAATTCTACTTCCTTGGGCAGCAGCGGAATAGATTGAAGATTTCAAATCTTGCCTCCCTAAGCAGTAGTGGAGCAAATCAAAGATGGCAGATTTTACCTCCCTGTGGTTACAGTGGAGTACATTGAAGCCGGTAATTCTACTTCCCTAGGCAGCAGTGGAATAGATTGAAGATTTTAGATCTTGTCTCCCTAAGCAGTAGTGGAGCAGATCGAAGATGGCGGATTTTACCTCCCCGTGGTTACAGTGGAATACATTGAAGCCAGTAATTCTACTTCCCTGGGCAGCAGTGGAATAGATTGAAGATTTCAGATCTTGTCTCCCTAAGCAGTAGTGGAGCAGATCAAAGATGACAGATTTTACCTCCCTGAGGTTGCAGTGGAGTATATTGAAGCCAGTAATTCTATCTCCCTGGTCGGCATTGGAATAGATCGAGAAAACAGATCTTGTCTTCATGTATTGTCGTGAAGTAGATCAAATACAGCAGATCTTATCTCTCTGAAGTTGCAGAGAGCATATCATATTTTATCTCCCTGAAGTTACAGTGGAGCAGATAGAAGTAACCAATCCAATCTCCTTGAAGTTGCAATGGAACGGATTAAAACCACAGATCTTATCTCTCTGAAGTTACAGTAGAGCAGATCGCATCAGATTTATCTTTAAATTGTAACAGAACAAGTTGAAGCTATAAGACTTATCTCACTGAAGTTGCAGTGGAGCAGATTAAAGATAGCAAATTTTGTTCTTGTGAGAAGCTACAATGTACGAATCCTATTTCCCTGGCATTGCAATGGAGTATATTGAAACGCTAGTTCCTGTACCTCTGAAGATGCAGTAGGAAGGAATGAGGCTACTAGAAGAGAAGCACAGAAGAAGTTGAGGCTCAGTAAGACCGGGCATAGTTGGGCCTTGTAGTCTTTGCTCTGTTCCCATTACATGACAACGAGCAAAGAGGGGCAGCTGTACAAGCCCAAATATGCCCGGGCTCAAACAAATAAACGGGCCTGCATGCAGAGCTAAAACCCAATACAGTGGCCCAAAAATCAAACCTAAAACCCAATGTCACAGCCCAATACAAGACCAAAGCTTAACCAACTAAGCAGAAACCCTAGACCTTTGCTTGGTAGCAGCCACAATGACAGCTGCGCGCCCCCTCCGCAACAAGAGCGCCATTTGCGCAAGTTGTGCCTCCACGTCGCCACTCCTCTCACGACGCCATGCCTTGCGATCCTTTTGCAACAACAAACAAAAACAAACCGCAACAAAATAATAGGGATAGCAGAATAGATTTCATTTTTTTTATTATTTCCATTTTCGGCTATAAAAGGAATATTTTCATTGTAAAGTGGGGGAGAATTGGAAAAACAGCAACAGAAATAGAAAGAAATACTGAGTTTGCAAAGAATATTTCCTTTTTCTTAAAGGTGAATCGTTTTTTTATTTTTTACTTTTTTTCATCTATTCTTTTGATTTTTTTTTGTTTTGTAAAATAATAATACAAAGAGAACGAAGGAAACTTACTCGAGAGCGTCGCGCCGTCGCCATCTCCGTCGCGTTCGGAGCTTTGGCGAGGAGGCCGAAACCCTAGTAGAGCAAAGGGAGTTTTTTTTTACTTTTTTTTATTTTTTTTTCTTTCCTCTTTTCAATCTGATGAAAATGTTTTTTAAAAGAAAAATCTGTTTTAAGTAATGAAGCAAAACGGCGCCGTTTCATCTAAGCCTTGACCCGCGCGGTGACCCGACCCGAAGGGGAGGATCCGCGCGTTTGGCTTCAAAGGGAAAATTGCGCATTTGGTCCCTCCCTTTTGTAGCGCGCTCCAGTTAAACCCTTTTTACTTGTTTTAAAATTGGACCGCATATTTGATGTCCGTTTCAATTTAGTCCCCTGTTGCGTAACGTTTTGGAAAGAGGGGATAATTTCCCTTTTGGTCCTCCACTGTTGTGCGCCATTCAATGTGGTCCTGTCTTTTAATTTGCTTCGAATTCACCCATTTTCTTCTTTTTAATTCAGTTTAACCCTTTTTTAATTGTTTATTATTATTATTATTATTATTATTATTATTATTATCATTATTATTATTATTTTATAACATACAAGCATTGTTTTATATAATACATATACATACATACGTTTTTAGCATACTTGCATGGTTTTTAATATATGATGTATATATATACACATATATTTATAGTATTCACATAATGTTTTCTTATATAATATATATATATATGCATGTTTTAGGTTACACGTCTACCTATACTTTATACATTTTTTTCTTTTTTCATTTTTTAAAACTTCTATATATACATATCTTGTTATATTTAAATTTCAAACTTTTTACTTTTGTAAATATATACACATATACATATTTTTGTATTTTATCCTTATTCACGATTTTCAAATACATATACATGCATTTTTTAGTTTTTGTTTGATATATTCCATTCTATCTTTTATGTATCCTTGTACATGTGTGTCAAATATATGCATGCACGTATTTGTGAATTTACTTGTATATTGCACTTATATATATATTTTGTAAATTTATGTATATATGCTTTAAATTAAAAGATCTGAATCATATTGTATATTAACTTTTTAACATACCCTTTTAAAAACATGTTTTGGTTTTTACCATTCATCAAAATTATTTTCTTGATTTAAAGGTTTTTTTGAATAAAAGTATTTTTGGAAGTTTGGGATTTTCGAGGGAAATTGAGCCCTAACGTATTGGGTTCTGATTTTCTTTGTCAATCTTAAATGACTGAGAACATTTTTATTCAAAATGCATAAAAATCATTTTTGGGAACTTAACTTGTTGTGCCCTAACGTATTGGGTGTGGCATGTTACTTTCTCGAAATGAAGATTTTCGTATAAAATGAAAGTGATATTCAAGTTTGGGGAATTATGAGGAATTGTACCCTAACGTATTGGGACTCGATTTCTGTACATGACTTGAACAATTGGATATCCTTTTGCAAATTTCATCATTCAAGCTTATTTTAAAATCTTTTTAACTTTCGACACAAAAGATATCAAATAATCAATTTGGTACCGATTTTGGGCGTTACGAGGGTGCTAACCCTTCCTCGTGCGTAACTGACTCCCGAACCTGTTTTCAAAATTCGCAGACCAAAATAATTTTTAAGGTGGGCCGGTCACACCTTAATAAAGGATCGGTGGCGACTCCCATTTTCGTTTTTAAAGTCAACGACTAAATTTTTGTTTTTCAAAAAAACGGTTTCGACAATAATAAACTTGCATTTTGGTTGGATGTTAGAATAATTATGAATCTTTGAGTAGACCAATGCATATTCTGAATAATACAAGTCAATTTGTATATGGTTGGAGAAGTTAATATATTTGTATGGTTTTGCATGACAAGGCCTTTCTTTTTCTCTCTTTTTTTTTTTTGGTAATATAAGTCAATTTGTATGGTTTGAGAAGTTACTAGCCAATGTAATTTTCAGGTCTTACTGATGACTTAATTATTGCCACAAAACCATGTTTTAATTCAATAATTGAGCTACATTTAGTCGCTAACTAGTTGTACTATATGTCTAGATTTCATATTTCAATGCGTATATTTTATCAACTTAATATTTTAATGTTATTGATTAATGTAGGTGCAAAAAGTTAACTCATCTGAATATTTATTTGAAAATATTTGAATTTAAATAAACTAAATGAATAATTAAAAGACGTCTAGATCAAATTAACATATGATGCAATTTAAACTTGAGATTTCAAATTTTCAAACTAAAACTTCACTAGCAATCCGAAAATTATTCTTTTATACAATGAGCCTAAAACTACTTATAACTCCTTGCCGTTCTTACATATTAGGATAAGCGCGTTTCAACGCACTCGAACCTATGTATTCCTATTTTTGAAACAATATCAATGTTAACTGAACAACACTCCAAAAACTATTTAAACTCAAAAAATCAACTGAGAAATGTGTGTTTGGATTCAAACATAGTGGTGATAAAATTAGAATTGAAAATGACCATTAAGTAGATTAAATCAACCTAAAAACCCATTTAGTCAAAGATGCCAAAAAAAAAAACCTTTTGACTAGAGCCAAATCGTATGCAATAACTTGTTTAAACAACTCATAGAATATAGGAAGACAATAGCTGATTCCAAAACTGTTGCACGGAAGCATGTAAAAGAGTAAAATTATTGTACTAAAAAATCACACTAAGTTCAATTCCCAGGAAAGAGAGGTGGATCACGAGGATCACTTAAGTACCAGGTCTTTCCTAGCCAGAATATCCCTCTATCGTAATTTAATAGCACAATAAATCACTACAATCACACTCGCAAAATATGCAAAATAAACAATAAAGAACACTAGAATTTTAACGAGGTTCAACAAGTTTTGCCTACGTCCTCGGGCACTACCAAATATATCTCACTCCAAAATACAATTGAAAATTTACAAATAATGAGAGAGAACAATGCCTTAAGTAGAGAATGACATATGTGGGATATTGAAAATGAGAAATAGTTAGGCCTATTTATAGTTGAGGTTCAAGGATCAACTTGAAAAGTCCCTATACAATTAGGGACCAAAATTGCAATTATCCCATGCCAAATTTCAACCCAAAATTTGGTGCCTTAAATGTTACGATTTTCGGTGCCAATATCCTAACACCCATATCTTTGAAAAGTCAAAGATTGGATGGCTGCCAACAATCTCCACCTTGAAGATTTGATTAGGATAATCTTATCTTCACACAATTCTTTCTGTCTTGGACAACAATACTTGATAGTGCCTTCTTCAACTGTTAAACTTGCAGAATATTAATCAAGTTCAAACAATGTTCGAACTTGATTATTGTTACCACCTTGGTCATCATATCTGTGGGATTATCTGCAGTCTTAATCTTCTGAAGACGAATTTTCCCCTCATCAATAATTTCCTGCACAAAATGGAATCGTACGTCGATATGCTTTGTACGTGCATGATAGACTTGATTCTTTGCTAAATGAATAGCACTTTGACTATCACAATACACGTTAATATGCTCCTAAACCAATCCCGAGGTTTTAACCATACCTTGTAACCAAATAGCTTCCTTTACAGCCTCTGTTACAACCATGCATTCGGCTTCTGTGGTTGACAATGCAACTGTAGACTGCAGCATAGACTTCCAACTTATTGGTCCTCCAGCAAGTGTAAACACATAACCGGTGGTTGATCTTTGTTTGTCCAAATCACCGGCATAGTCAAAATCAGTGTACCCAATAACACCTTTACCAAGTGTAGTATCCTGCTTGAACAGTAATCCAACATCCACGGTCTTCAAAATATACCGTAGAATCCATTTCACAACTTGCCAATGTCCTTTTCCAGGACTATGCATATACCTACTCACTATATTAACTGCCTGTGAAATGTCGGGTCTTGTACACACCATTGCATACATCAAGCTACCCACTGCATTAGAATACGGAACTTGTAACATGTATTCTCGTTTCGTATTCGTTGAAGGAGATAGTTGTGCAGAAAGCTTGAAATGAGAAGCCAACGGGGTACTTACAGGTTTTGTCTGCTCGTTCATGCTAAACTGCTGTAGTACCTTATTCAAATACTGCTTTTGAGACAAGCTAACTCTGCCATGAGCTCTATCTCTACATATTTCCATGCCAAGAATCTGCTTAGCTTCACCTAGATCTTTCATCTAAAACTCGAGATTGAATTGAGTCTTCAATTTCTCAATCTCAACTTTGCTCTTAGATGCTATCAGCATATCATCAACATATAAGAGCAAGTATATGAAAGTTCCTTCTTGTAGCTTTTGAAAATACACACAATGATCAAATTTACTTCTTGTGTACCTTTGCCCTTTCATGAACTGATCAAATCACTTGTACCACTGCCTCGGAGGTTGTTTCAATCCATAAAGTGACTTCGTCAGTTTGCAAACCCAATTTTCTTTATCAGCAACCTTGAATCCATCAGGTTGAGTCATATAGATTTCCTCTTCCAAATCACCGTGTAAAAAAGTCGTCTTCACATCAAGTTGAATTAGTTCAAGGTCATATTGCGCAACCAAGGCTAGCAAAATCCGAATAGACGAATGCTTCACAACTGGAGAAAACACTTCATTGTAGTCTATTCCTTTTTTCTAAGCGTAACCCTTTGCTACCAATCTAGCCTTGTATCGAATTTTATTTTTACCAAGAAATCCTTCCTTCTTTGCATATACCCATTTGCATCCAATTGCCTTATTTCCCTTGGGCAGTGTCACTAACTCCCAAGTCCTATTTGTATGAAGAGACTTCATTTCTTCATTCATAGCTTGCTTCCACTTTACACCATCAGGGTTACTTATTGCTTCTGTGTAAGTAGAAGGAACATCATCATCTGCAATTGGAAGTGCATAGGCCACTATATCATCAAAGTGAGCAAGCTTACCAATCTCTCTTCTTGGCCTCCTATATGCAATTGAATCTTGTTGCTGTAGAAGTTCTTGGGTCGAAACTTCTTCATCATTTGTTCCTTCAATATTAGCTGGATCATCATTAACCTTTTCAAGCTCCACCTACTGCAAAGTACTACTGGTTTTGTCATCCTTTTGTGAATCCTTGTACTTTATCATGGTTGATTCATCAAAAGTCACATCTCTACTAAAAACAATCTTCCTTGCATCTGGACACTAGAGACAGTATCCTCTTTACTCCACCAGTTATACCTACGAATAATGCTTTCTTTGCTCTTGGGTCTAACTTAGATTCTTTTACATGATAATATGCAGTGGAACCAAAAACATGTAAAGAATCATAATCAGTAGCAGGTTTACCAGTCTACATCTCCATAGGAGTTTTTCCATTTATTGCAGCTGATGGTAACCGGTTAATTAGATGGAATCATATGTAACTACCTCAGCCCAAAATTTCTTGCCCAACCCAACATTGGACAACATACATCGAACTTTCTCCAGTATAGTCTGATTTATACGTTCTGCCACCCCATTCTATTGTGGTGTATCCTGAACAGTGAAGTGTCACACAATGCCCTCATCTTGACATACTTGTAGAAATGGATCATTTTTGCATTCAGTACCATTATCTAATCGAAGTCGTTTAACCTTTCGAGCAGTCTGAATCTCTACCATCTTCTTCCATTTTAGAAATGTATCCAAAACTTCACTTTTTATTTTCATTAGATACACCCATACTTTTCTTGAATAATCATAAACAAAAGTAACAAAATAGTGCATACCTCTCAAATAAGCCACTTTGGTAGGTCCCCACACGTCACTGTGAACATAGTCCAGAAGTCCTTTCATATTATGAATTGCTAAACCAAATTTTACCCTCGTCTGCTTGCCCAAAACACAATGTTCACAGAATTCCAATTTGCAAGAATTTACACCTTTCAACAAGCCTTGCTTCACCAAAGTCTGCAAAGCTTTTTCACCAACATGTCCTAATCGCATATGCCATAACCTAGTAGCCTCTGAATTTGCATCTTTCGTAGAAACTGTTGATGTTGATCCAATAACTGTACTTCTATTTAAATAGTATAAGTTATTTCTTCTAGTGCCTTTTATCACCGTTAATACCCCAGCTACTACCTTTAGTAATCTATCTTTCAAAGTGATTGTGAGCCCTTTAGATTCTAGGGCCCTTAATGAGATGAGATTTTTCTTCAAGCTAGGTACATAGCGAACATCTGTCAAGACTTGGATTGAGCCGTTGTGATTCTTCAATTTGATTGTACCTACTCCTATTGTCTTACAAGCACTGTCATTGCTCATAAAAACAACTTCATCTTCTAGTTCTTTAAGACTAGAAAACCAGTCCTTATTAGGACATATATGGTAAGTACATCCCGAATCCAAAATCCACTCATCCGTATGACATGTCATTGACATGCCAATCAAGCTAAAGTCTGACTACTCATCATGCTCTGCTACACATGCATCAAAAATAGCCTTGCCTTTTTGTAACTTAAGACAATTCTTTTTCCAATGCCCTTTCTCATGACAAAAAGCACATTCATCTTTGGCGGATCTCCCTTTGGACTTACCTCTTCTACCAGGTTTGTTACTGTGTGAACGTCCTCTTATTGTTAAGACTTCTGTAGTTGTATCTCTGTGATCTCTTTTATCTTTCTTTTGAGTCTCAGATCTATACAACGCACTACAGACTACATCAAATGTGATCGTATCCTTCCCATGAAGCAATGTGGTGGTAAGATGATCATATTCATCAGGAAGAGAATTCAACAACAATAATGCCTTGTCTTCATCTTCAAATTTCTTATCCAAATTTAGCAAGTCTACTAAAATTTTATTGAATGAGTTCACATGGTCATTCATCGACATACCGGGTGCATACGTGAATCGATAAAGTTTCTTTTTCATATAAAGCCTATTTTCAAGACTTTTCGTTAAAAACTTTTCTTCTAGTGTATCCCACAACTTCTTCGCTAATGTCTCCCTCATGACAGAGTACTTCTGCTCTTTGGCCAAACATAGGCGGATTGTACCACACGCTTGTCTATTGATCTTGGCCCACTCCTTGTCATCCATCTTGTCAGGTTTTTCTTCAAGGGCTATATCCAACTCTTGCTGACATAAGACATCCAGGATCTCACATTGCTACATATCAAAATTATTGGTACCATCAAATTTCTCTACTTCAAATTTTGCATTGGTCACGGTAGTCTTTGTTGATGACGATGCCTCTGCCATTTTTCTCTTCAATCCCAACTACTGTAAACGTGAACAGTACCATCTACGTGAATAGTGCCGTGGATGAACAATATTGTATACGTAAATAGTATCGTAAACGGTCATATTCCCCAAGTACAAATCTAGCTCTGATACCAATTGTTGCACGGAAGCATGTAAAAGAGTAAAACTATTGTACTAAAAAATCACACTAAGTTCAATTCCCAGGAAAGAGAAGTGGATCACGAGGATCACTTAAGTACCAGGTCATTCCTAGCCAGAATATCCCTCTATCGTAATTTAATAGCACAATAAATCACTACAATCACACTCGCAAAATATGCAAAATAAACAATAAAGAACACTAGAATTTTAACGAGGTTCAGCAAGTTTTGCCTACGTCCTCGGGCACTACCAAATATATTTCATTCCAAAATACAAGTGAAAATTTACAAATAAGGAGAGAGAACAATGCCTTAAGTAGTGAATGACATATGTGGGATATTGAAAATGAGAAATAGTTAAGCTTATTTATAGTTGAGGTTCAAGGATCAACTTGAAAAGTCCCTATACAATTAGAGACTAAAATTGCAATTATCCCATGCAAAATTTCAACCCAAAATTCGGTGCCTTAAATGTTGTGATTTTCGGTGCCAATATCCTGACACCCGTGTCTTTGAAAAGTCAAAGATTGGATGGTTGCCAATAAAAACCCATTTGAACAAGACATGGAACAGTCAAAATTCCCAACTTATATTACAATTTAACATGATTAAAATATAATAAAATAGAATTAAATAATTAAAATATTTTTTAAATATTAAATGCATTTATTATATTCTTAATTCTAGCTTTTATAATTTCTACTCTATAACTCACATTAATAACTAGTTTGCTTCATTGGGGAATATGGTTGACGAAGTTTTGGCTCCAAATCAAGCCATTATTTCTCTATTAAGCCATGGGGTATATGGTTGAATTGAATAAAATTAAAGTATAAAGATGTGATCCCTGCTTCATTGGGGTATATGGTTGGCAACAAAGTCTTGCGTCCAAATCATGCTATTATTGCTCAACTGTCAAAGCTATGGGGTATACGGTTGGCAACAAAGTCTTGCGTCCAAATCATGCTATTATTGCTCGACTGTCAAAGCTATGGGGTATACGGTTGAAGAATACTAGGCTTGACTACTCGGGAGTTTTTCATTCTATATATGGTTCTGGATTTTTAGGATTATTTTATGCCTTTATGTATAACGATCCTATATTACTCTGTTTCTATAATATATTGCAATCATTTATATTTTTACATGCCAACACCATTAAGACTTTGGAATGCACCCATTCTTCCCCATCATCTATAATTCAAAGATTTCCCTCTGATCACAAAATTCCACTTCCTCAAAACTTCATGGGGAACGCTCGTTTCATTCCAGCTCTTACAGTCGCAGTGCTGTTGCTTAATTTTGTGGTTTCATTCTCTACCAAAATAACAACCAATATCAGTACAGATCAGTCGGCTCTTCTCGCATTGAAAGCTCATGTCATTGATCGTCAAAATCTCTTGACAACCAATTGGTCCTCGGCTTTTAATATTTGCAAATGGATCGGTGTCACTTGTGGATCTCGGCACCGAAGAGTCATAGCTCTCGATCTTTCTAACATGAGTCTCTCTGGTATTGTACCACCTCACATTGGGAATCTATCTTCCCTTACTTGGCTCAACATGAGGAACAACAATTTTCATGGCTCATTACCCGTCCAGTTGGTTAATTTGCATCGGTTGAAATACATAAGGTTGTCTTTCAATAGTTTCTTCGGAGAAATCCCACCATGGTTTGGTTCTTTCCCTAGACTTCAATACTTGTCTTTGAGCTATAACAATTTCATAGGTGAGATCCCATTAGACATGTTTCAAGGCCTACCTAGATTGCAAGTGCTTTATTTGGCTGTGAATAGACTCTCTGGCAAAATTCCAATAGGTTTATTTGAGTGCAAAGAGTTACAAGATATAGACTTGGCTGATAATAGCTTGGAGGGGATTTTACCCAAAGAAATAGGAAACTTGACAATGCTTAACACTCTTCACCTCCACAACAACATGATCGAAGGTAAAACGAAAAGCACTTGATGCAATTTTAGCTTCTGTTTTCTTTCTTTTTTTAAATTTTGTTATCTTTCTCCAAGCGTAATTAGGGGTGAGTATTCGATCGAGTCGAGTCGAATCGAGTCAAAAAATTTTGAATTAGTCGAGTTGACAAATCCTATTTTAGCAACTGAACACTCAATTTGAATTTTTTTCGAATTCAATCGAACCGAGTCAAAAAATTTCGAGTTAAATCAAGTCGAGTTAACGAATCCTATTATTTATACTTAATATTGCGTTTAGATGGACCAATTATTTAACTAGTAGATGAAGTACAAGATTATTTAACTACATGAATATAATGATTTTGCCTTTTAAATTAATGGGTAAACATTTATCAAAACAACATAGTTTTACCTTTTAACTTGATTATTTTGAATTTTAACTTTTAAAAAAGTAACATTTATTAAAACGACGTAGTTTTGTCTTTTCTTATTCGGATTTTCGGGTAACTAGAATTGTGTAATTCATATTCGAGTTAAACCGAAAAACTTAATTTTTTATTCGAGTTGATCCTAATAACCTAATTAACTCAAATAACTCGAACTATTTAATTCAAAATTTAAATTTTTTATCGAGTTTTTCGAATCGAATCAGATTTTGCTCAGCCCTAAGCGTAATAACGTACTTGTTTGGTAGGAAAACATTTTTTTTCTTTTATCAAGTAAAATCGTTTAAACGTTCTTTCTTTTGATCTCCATGCTTTTCATCAATGAATGTTAGATTTTTATTTGTGGAGTTTTTACAAAATATTTTCTCTATGAATATTTAAAAGAATGTCAAATGCTTTCATATTTATTTCAACAAAGCAAACATTTTTTTGGGGAAGAATAATTTATATAATTATCTATTACATATTTTAATTATAAAAATTTAGATTTCTCTCTATAGTTTAATTATTCCACAATTAATAAATGTTAAATATAATGGTAAGATTCTTGACACAAATTTAAATTTTAGAGACAATATTATTAAAAATGGTAATTACGAACCCTAACCATGAAAATCTTCATTCTTTTCATCCATCATCATAGTTAAATAATTTCTTAATTTGAACTACCATAAATAATTTTAAAATTTAAAACATTTTTATATTGTATTAAGCCAAGCAAATGTGATTCCGAATTCACATATTATTATGATAATTTTCATTAAAAAATGTATTTTTAAGAAGATTAATCTATCACTTATTTTAATTATTACAATAACAAAAAACCAATATTTTTTACAATAATTTCGGAACAAATTGATTGGACATCACTTATTTTAATTATCACTTATTTTAAGAAGATTAATTTGATTGTGCAGGTATTCCGGAACAAATTGGAGATCTTCTCAACTTAGAAACATTTGGCCTTTCTAGTAATCAGCTAAAAGGACATCTCCCTTCATCAATTGGTAATCTAACATGTTTGAGAATTCTCAAGTTATACAATAATTCCTTAACAGGTATTATATAATATTTCTTCACTACTATTAATTTTGTTGATTTTCGTGATTGTTATTTTTTATTAAATTTAATTTATTTTAAGTTATATATATACAATTATCAATGTGTTAAATATTTGATAACTGCATTTAACTTAATGGTAATTAGAGATGATATAAATCCAAAATTATATGATCCCAAAATTTCTCGAATTAAAAAAGTCAAAATCATGCCAATTTTATTATTCTTATTTATTAACTTCTAATATCAGGCTGTAATTTCAATTATATTAATAATGATTAAAAATTGTTAAAAATGAATGAAATTTAACTTTATTTAAAAACAAACTGCAAAGACATTTTTTCACATGTATCAAATAAATAATAAAAACTAAAAAAAATACAGTTTTAAGATCATATTTGTCTCACACAGTATAACCAACATACAACATAGTTATAAAAAAATCATAATATTATATTATCTTATTATCAATTAAAATAATCTTCCATTTTTCTAAATTTTTAGTTTTCGAAATGAAACCTAAATGTTAGTTTAGTCCAAATTCAGAGTCTCGTTGTTTTCTATCAATTAAATGATTTTAGTTTCCCCTGTTTCAAGTTTGAGATTTGTTAAATTTACAAGGCCGTGTAAGTTTATTGGGATTCATACAAGTTAGTGCTGGATGGTGATAAAAATAGATAGTTATTATGTTAAAAATAAAGTAAAAATATTTTGGGTTAATTATAAAGAGGTCTCTAATTTTAGTAAAAGTAAAAAAAAAACCACGTTAGCAATTTGTTAGTATTTTAATGACACTTTAAATAGTAGTGACCAATTTAAACAATTATTTTAATTAGATTGATTAAATTGACAAAATAAATTTAAAGTGATCAAAATAGAAACCACGGTATTTTAAGTGACACGCAATGTAGTTTACTCTATAATTTATATTATATTATATCATGCTTTTCATTAATCAGGATAACCTCAATGTATTAAATTCATAATTTTAATAATTGTGATTAATTTTTAAAATTTAAAACATTTTCATATATATAATATATACAAAAGATGAACAAACTTTTGAACAGAATATAAGTCTAAATGTGTTAAATTCATTTGTGATTTTTGTTCCATTGCTGAAAATTTTATGATTTTCTTTATTATTGGTTATGGTAAATTATTATTATTTGATATTTTATTATTATTTGATTTTAATATGCTCACTTGCACAATTATGAATGTTTTTACCATAGTATTTCGATTATGTCTTTCAACTAATAAATACTTATATTAATGTAAATTAAATGGATATTATATATTAACATTAACAAGTTGAAGTATTCAAAAATGGAGTGTTATTTTTGTTGTCAGATATTATCCGTGTTGTTATTAATGCCAAACCAATTTTTTTAAATATATATTATCTAATCGGTTTTTTTCATTATTTTTAAAATAATATTTTATTCTCTTAATTACTTTTTCAAGACTAATCTACATTTAGCCTAAATTAAACTAACCCTCATTTGATTAGCACAAATTAATATATTCGTACAATACACGTGATATTCGAAATTAGTTTTATTAAAAGAAATTATATGATTATTGACTTCAACGTTAATATGTTTTTTAGGAAGATAAATTGATATATTTAACTACTATATATTTTAATTATTACAATTGTAAAATAGAAAATTTTCAGGAGTTTTGAGATTTAATAAGTGGGTTTAGGGTATATTAAGTGTCTATAATATAGTAAAAAAATTTAAATAAATGTGTCATTTGTTACACCTCAATCTACTTATGAAGTCTAAAAGCTATATATGTATCAAATAATTATTCTAAAGGCTATTTTTTTTCTCTTTTGGTTGTTTAAGTACTCTATAAACTCTTTTTGATACTATATCCTATTAAATTTGAGTTTTTTTTCTATGAAAATCCTTGAGTTCAATTAAAAGAAGCACACTTTCTAGTCACAAGGCTTTAACAGGAAATAAGAATATTTAAAGATCACAATACCTTAATGGCAAAAAACAAAGATGACAATGTTTATGCGTGTTACTATGCATCATGGTTTAGTAAAAAGACTGTAATTATAATATATTTGTTGATACTGAGAAGTGGCGTGGAGGAGATTGTGGATAGTTCACTCTTCTGGGCGGAGAGGGGTATGTTTTTAGTGGAGAAGAGATGAGGGATTGGTTCAAAGGTAGGAAATTGGAGGAGGGAAGAAGTAGAAGAGCTGACAGAAGAGGGGAGAATAAATATGGGCTTAACCTCCCTATCAAATCCTTTTTATGTGGAAAAATAAGAACTCACCTAAGTTATAAGATATGTGACAAATAATAGTTGTATTATCAAAATATACAATTGTCATAGCTAGTTAACTTACCTATTTTAGAAGACCTTGCAGAATAGTACCAATGGCGAAGCTATGTGGAGCTATGTGGGCGGAGCTAATGGATCCCAGTATTATATCAGAGGCCGTTAAGTGGCGGAGTTCATATGTTAACAATATGATATAATTTAAGATATCCTTGATTAATTTTATATAACTATTTAATTATCGTTTTAATTTTCTATTTTGTTTTAAATATTGTTAGAGTGATAAAATTTGGAAAATAAAAATCCATTACTTATTAGAGGTAAAAGCAGTAGTTAAACTAGTATGTTTAACTCAAGATCATTGCTTTAGTTCTTCTAAACTTATAATTTTGTTTTGATTTTTTTTTGACATAAAGTATTTAATTGACTTAAATTATAATATGAATATTATTTCAGCTTTCATTTAGTATATGTCAGATTTAGTATAAAGTGGGTAATTTTGACCATCCTATTTATGTGACAAATTAATTTGATTGTGCAGGTATAATACCACACCAAATTGGAAATCTTGTAAATTTGGAAATTTTCAACATTCATAGCAATATGCTAAAAGGACATCTTCCTTCCTTCAATAATCTAACACGTTTGAGAACTCTCCGATTATTCAATAATTCCCTAACAGGTATCATATAACATTCCTGCATATATATATATATTAAAAAATATATGATTGTTGTTTTTTCTTTCTTAAATTTAACTTATGTTGAATATAAAGCTTAATTAAGGTTATCTAAATCCAGAGTTATATGCTCTTAATATTACTCAAATTTGAAAAATAGTTAGAACTAAATGTGTTACATGTCACCTTTATTTTTGTTGTAAAGGTGGTGCTAAGATAAGTGTCTTCGATCCCAAAATAGTAAGTTTATAGTTTGATTTTATAAAATTAAAATATGCATAAAATTACATTTTAATATTTTTAAAATTTATAATTTAATTCTAACTTCTGCAGAAAAAACACTTCACCTCGATAAGTATGATTTTATTCATCCAAAAAGAAAAAAAAACTTGGTAAAAAAATTGCAACTATAATAGATCACCTATGCACCTACCCCCAGTTTCTACATGTAAAATCAGAATTATTTACAGCAATTTTGCTACCCATAATTATATCCCTAACTTTATTTCTTAACAAAGAAAATAATACCTTCACTAGTCTTAAAGGACCACCATGAAGGTTACTATTTCTTTCTCTACAGATTAAGTAAATAGAGAGAGCAGTGATTCGTGTGTTCCCATCCTTTGAATCCATTTAAACTCATCATGCCAAGAACTAGGCACCCTATGCAACTCACAAGCCTGCATTATTTTTCCCCGAAGTTTTCTTGAATAAGAGCAACACATAAAGATATACTCTTTAGATTCAACTTCTTCATATCAACATAGCACACAAACAGAAACTGACCTGCAATCCCCAAGAAACCATTTTGTTTTTGGTTGCTAACCTGTCCAAAATAGCTAACCAGACAATAAATGAATGCCTAGGAATAGTAAGATAATGTCAGACAACTTAAAGCCGTGGAACTTTGCATGTTTATGCCTTAAGAGCTCCCAGCTCTTCTTAGCCTTATATGACTCTTGAAATCCCCCAATCAAAGGAATAAGATTTTGTAGCCTAAGGAATTTCTTCCATGCCCAACGACTTTCCTTTGCTTGCATTTGTAGCACATCACGACCTTTAAGGATATAAAGATCAACCCAAGCTACCCAAAGTGATCCAACCTTAAACCATACCGACCACAAATTCTGCATCATACAAACTTAATTCCAAAGAACCAATTTTTTACTCTAAGCCTACCTTTAGTTTTGGGATGGCACAACTGTGTAACCTCCTTTATAACCTCAGAAGGAAGAAACAAAACCCTGCACCAAAAATTTTGGATACTAAAGATGATCGACTATAACAAGTTAACAACTGAAGTTTACCAGCAAATTCATGAAAGATTTTGTCATCCAATGTCACGTTAAGATATCTAACTGGTAATGCCCCCATTGTAATTCCAGACATTTAACAGATCAGAACTGTTCAGAAGGACCAATGCTAAAGAAATACAGTTCACTCTTCACTTTGTTCATTTGAAACATAGAAATGCAATAAAAGAAATCAAGAATATTACTAATTCAAACAATAGAGCCAGTTGCCCCCTTCGTAAAAACCAACAAATGATCAGCAAAACACAAATTTGTTAGCTGTAACTTTTGGCATCTTGGATGATATTGAAAAGCCTTCTGCTCACCAGCAATATTTAATAAACCTAACACCACATTTATAACTAGAGTAAAAAGGCATCTTGGATGATATTAAATGTTGAGGTTAAATGTTGAATTTTGTTGGATGGAATGATTGATAACTACCCACTCCAATGCCTCTCAACTTACCTTTTAAGTAATTGATTTTGCAGGAGATATTCCAATTACCTTGGGTAATCTAAGAGATCTACAAGTGCTGGACATATCTGATAATGATTTAAGCGGTACACTTTCATCCTCGAAAATCAGCTTTCTATCATCATTAGCAAATTGCACAGACTTGAGTTTCTTGTCATTAGGAAGGAATCCATCGATCAGTGGTTACCTTCCGTCTTCTATGGGAAATGATCTCTTGGTTTCTCTTCAATATTTTTATGCTTGGAGTTGCAACATTAGTGGCAACATTCCTGGGGAAATTGGTAACCTTACCGACTTGGTAGTTTTAGATCTAAGTGACAATAATCTGGTCGGATCCATCCCCACCACCTTGACAAGGCTTAAACATATCCAATGGCTAGACTTGTCTTCCAACTTTCTAAGTGGGCCTCTCCAAATTGAAATTGGTAACTGGAATGTTGTTGAATATGTGGATTTTTCAGGAAATCATTTCTCAGGTGCAATTCCGGACAAAGTTTGTGATCGGAATAATGATTTGAGATATCTTGCCTTTAGTGGCAATCTACTGGCAGGGATTCTACCACGATCTTTGATTAATTGCGGTGAACTGGTAGTTTTTAATGTTGTAGACAACAAGTTAAGTGATACTTTTCCCCATTGGCTAGGCATGCTTCCAAAACTTCGAGTCCTTATTTTGAGATCCAACAGATTTCACGGTTCGATTCAAAGTTCGATACCAACATCTTTCTTCTCCAAATTGCAAATCATTGATCTCTCTCATAATCACTTCACTGGCCTATTGACAACTCAGTTCTTCCAAAATCTCAAGGCTCTGAAAAAAGTTGAATACAGAAATGGTAGTTATTGGTACAATGTTAATGTAACAGTAAAAGGCTTGGAGCTAGAGTTTCCAATAACTGTACGTAAACCCATATTCACAACTATAGATTTGTCGATGAATGGATTCCATGGAGAAATTCCTGAGGTAGTTGGGGAGCTTAGTTTGCTTCAAGCACTCAATCTCTCTCACAACAACCTAATTGGTCCTATCCCACCGTCATTCGGGAATTTGGTAGCAGTTGAATCATTAGATCTCTCGTTTAACAAGTTGACTGGCAAAATCCCTTCTCAATTGACAAATTTGACATTTCTGGCAGTGTTGAAGTTTCAAAACAATAATCTCGTAGGGCCGATTCCCCATGGCAAGCAATTTGATACATTTGACAACGACTCTTACAGAGGGAACTGGGGTTTGTGCGGATTCCCATTGTCGAAGCAATGTAGCAATGATGAAAGACTAGCAAAAGATGAAGAAGGTAATGGAAATGGAATAGCTTTTATATGGAAAGTTGCAGTGATGGGGTATGGATGTGGAATGGTATTAGGAATTAGCATGGCATACATTGTATTCACAACAGGAAAACCGCAGTGGCTTGTGAGAATGATTGAGAAAGATTTACAAAACAAAGTTTCAAGCTGGTTTCAGAAGAAAAGAAACTAGTCCTGCAAATCCATCTTTATCATGTGGGGTACTGAATATCATTAAAATAAATGCACTTCTTTTGCCGTGATAAATTAATTATAAGTAGATAAATCTCAATGATTTTGTAATATCAAAATTGACCATTTTTATTTTCATCCACAGGTAACTTCCAAAATGAATCCGAGAAAAGGTGAAGTTCCTCAGCTGCTATAAGAACAAGCTGACATGTATGTTCTGCATCTATAGCTTCTTCTCTTCGTGGAATGTTCTGATTGGGAGTGTTCTTTGTGATAACTTGCTTCAGTTTTTCTGCTTTTCCTTTTAGGTTATCAGCTTGTATGGTTTGGGATTTTGACACTTGGTAAGAAGTTTGTTTTGAAGTTTCGAAATAAATTGCAACACCCACTATAAATAATTCTCTATTTTAGCAGCTGTTTGTATATAAAATTTTACTAGGAATGATAATGGAACTGGCCACAACGTTTCTCACTTGCCTTATTTCGACTTAATTTTTATGTCTCTCACTTTGATCATATGTTCCAAATTTGATTATATTTAAAAATGTAAACTTGAACCTGATCTATTGAAATGGGAAATTTTTATGCATAAATAAGACGTACTTGTATACCAAACAATAATCTTGTTGTGCGGAAGCGTGTAAAAGAGTAAAATTATTATACTAAAAAATCACACTAAGTTTAATTCTCAGGAAAGAGAGGTGGATCACAAGGATCGCTAAAGTACCAAGTCTTTCCTAGCTAGAATATCCCTCAATCGTAATTTAATAGCACAATAAATCACTACAATCACACTCACAATTCATGTAGAATAATACAATAAAGAACACAAGAATTTAACGAGGTTCAGCAAATTTTGCCTACATCCTCGGGCACTACCAAATATATTTCACTCCAAAATACAAGTGAGAATTTACAAAGAGAGAGAGAGAAAACAATGCCTTAAGTAGAGAATGGCAAATTGGGGATGATGAAGAAGAGAAATGGTTAGGTCTATTTATAGTTGAGGTTCAGGGATCAAAATTGCAATTATCTTATGCCAAATCTTAATCCCACTTTTGGTGCCTTAAATCCCAGATTTTGATACCCATATCTTTCTGATACCCATATCTTTGACTTTCTATAAATATGGATGATTTCCAATAATCTCCACCTTGAAGATTTGATTCAAATAATCTTATCTTCACACAATTCTCTCTGCCTTTGTCAACAACACTTGATAGTGCCTTCTTCAACTGTTAAACTTGCCTTTCATAAACTGATCAAATCGCTTGTACCACTGCTTCGATTGTTTCAATCCATAAAGTGACTTTGTCAGTTTGCAAGCCTAATTTTCTTTATCTGTAACCTTGAATCCATCTGGTTGAGTCATATAGATTTCCTCTTCCAAATCACCATGTGAAAATGCTGTCTTCACATCGAGTTGAACTAGTTCAAGATCATATTGAGCAACCAAGGCTAGCAAAATTCGAATAGACGAATGCTTCACAACTGGAGAAAACACTTCATTGTAGTATATTCCTTCTTTCTAAGCGTAACCCTTTGCTACCAATCTAGCCTTGTATCGAACTTCATTTTTACCAGGAAATCCTTCCTTCTTTGTATATACCCATTTGCATCCAATTGTCTTCTTTTCTTTGGGCAGTGTCACCAACTCCCAAGTCCTATTTTTATGAAGAGACTGCATTTCTTCATTCATAGCTTGCTTCCACTTTACACCATCAGGGTTACTTCTTGCTTCTGTGTAAGTAGAGGGAACACCATCATCTACAATTGGAAGTGCATAGGCCACCATATCATCAAAGCAAGCAGGCATACGAATCACTCTTATTGGTCTTCTATATGCAATTGAATCATGTTACTGTAGAAGTTCTTAGGTCGAAACTTCTTCATCATATGTTCCTTCAATATTAGCTAGATCATCATTAACCTTTTCAAGCTCCACCTGCTGCAAAGTGCCACTGGTTTTGCTATCCTTTTGTGAATCCTTATTCTTCATCATGGTTGATTCATCAAAAGTCACATCCCTACTAAAAACAATCTTCCTTGTATCAGGACACCAGAGACGGTATCCTTTTACTCCACCAGTTATACCCATGAATAATGTTTTCTTTGCTCTTAGGTCTAATTTTGATTCTTTTACATGATAATATGCAGTAGAACCAAAAACATGTAAAGAATCATAATCAGTAGTGTTGACACCATTTTTTTGATGAAAACGGGGTCGACTTGGATTTTGAAAAAAGAATGAAAACGGGAGTCGCCACCAATCCTTTTTTTGATGAGGTGTGATTGGGTCACCTCGAAAAGTGGTTGTTTTTAATAAACGATTTAATTTTTATTAAAACAACGATTTTGGTCTGCGAAATTCAGAAAAACGGGTTCGGGAGTCGGTTACGCACGAGGAAGGGTTAGCACCCTCGATACGCCCAAAATTGGTACCTAGTTGATTCTTAATGTCTTGGTGTCGAAAATTAAAAACTCGAAAAGAATTTAAAAATACGATCCTTCTTTATATTGCATTATTTTAAAATTACTCGAATAAATCAAAATGAAAAATGCCTCATTATCTCGAAGTAACAAGATGTCACACCCAGTGAGTTAGGACCCAACATCTCGTATTTTGAGAGTAAGCTTGCCTTTTATTTTTTATTAAAACCTCATTCGTTTTAATTTTTAAAAGGATATTCAGTCATTTAGAATCAACGCGAGAAAAATCGAAGCTCAGTAAGTTAGGGCACGGTTTTCTCGAATTTTCTAAATACTGAATATTGCCTTTATTTTCAAAATTTTATGTGTTTGGAAATTTAAAAGGATATTTTTGCTATTTAGGTTTAACGAGAAAATCGAGACTCAGTAAGTTAGGGTACAATTTCTCGAATCCCAAAACGCAAAATATTGCCTTATTTTAGAATTTTTTTTGAATAATGACGATTACAACACTTGAACAAGGTGTATTTGTTTTGTTCGTGATAAAATAGACCGGTTTATTATTATGGGTACATACAAATCAAACATAACTTTGAAGCGATGAAATGAAATGAAACGATAATAGAGGACATGAAATGATAATTCACAAATAAAATATCACGTTAATAAATGACAATAATGTGAAAATAAATGAACAAATTACGCGTGCATAATGATAATAATCACACCACATGCATCACTTTAACATGCCAATATTAATAATCCGAGTAAGCGAAATAATCGAGAACGATTTTACGTAGCTAATATTATAAAACAAATAACATATGAGATCAATTGAAATGAATGGTAAATATCTCAAACAAACAAAATATGAAACTTAAAATGACAAATACTAATATAGTTTAAAACAAATAAAATACAATAAATAAAAACACAAAACAGTATCCTTTTCTTTATCAAAATAAAAGATAAAAATAATTAAAAGGTTAAAGGACAATACATATATATGATAGTTTAAAACAAATAATGTAAATAAAAAATTAAATAAATATTAGGTGATACATTTAAAATAAATAATATATGTAAAACTTAAAATGCATAATGATAAAGAAGAGTTCTTAAAAAAAATAACAAATGGATTAATTAATAATAATTTAAAAAAAGAATAATAAATTAATTAAACAAAATAGGACGAAATTGAAATCGGGCCCAAAATTCGAGGTTTAAATCGCAAATAAATGAAAGATGATGGTTCGGGACTGAAATGAAACGTGCTCAAGGCTTGAAGGACCTTCAGGGAAATATTCCCCAGTCCAAGACGCAGCGTTTCAGTGCAAGGGACTGTACACGGTCAAAGGGCTCGATTGAAACAGAAACAAAATTCGCAACCCAAATCTAAAAGAAACAGAAAGTTGGATTGTGCCTCAACGCAAGATGGGGGGACTAAATGCGTAAATTACCCATGAGGGCAAAGCAGGCGCAAATCTCCCCCTTTAAACGGCGTTGTTTTAACTAATATAAATACCAAAAAGAAATAGAAAAAAAAGGTTTGCTTCATTTTTCAGAGAAAAAAAACAGAGGGTTCATGCCCTCCCTCTCGCAGGCTCCCAGTCCTGACCGTCGGGCTTCCAACCAGAGGCCGTCGTGGCCTCTCCGCAAGCGGTGGCCAGAACCACCGAAACGTCGGGTTTTTAACCCGTCCTAGAGTTCGCCCGAAGGCCCAGCCTTCATACTCCCAAAAGACCGAAAGAGAAGGGTTCTCTTCGCCTTCTCTCGGCACGATTCCGACGACCACAGAGGGCTCCGGCGAGGGGACTTGCGAGCGACTCCAGGTATTCCTTTCTCCTTTTATTTTCGTTTACCAAAATAAAAATATATATATATATATAAAATAAAGGTAAAAGAATATAGAAAGATTGAAACTAAAGAGAATCCTTAAAACTTTTTTCCTTGTTTTTCATTTCTCCAGATTCGTCCAAGAGAAGAAGAAGATTACAAGTTTTTCATTTTTGGCTTTATAGCCAATCCAAACAACTCTTTGATGTCTACTTTTTTGTTGTTTTGCGATTTGGATTTTCTCTGTTGTTTTCTTCTTTTGTGTGTTGTAGGTGGTGTCAGACGCGCATGGAAGGCTGGCGATTGGCGATGGTGGCGGTGGCATGCGTGAGGGAGCCTTGGCAGAGGCATGCGGCGGTAGGGTGGCGTCCTAGGGGTGACAGATGATAGACCTAGGTACGGCGCACCTAGGTTTTTTTTTTGCTGAAAACTTGTTAAGGTTTATGGGCTTGTTGGGCTAGGGTTTTTGATTTTTTGGCCTGCTAAGTGTGCTTTGGGCTGTTTGGGTTTGTTTCTGTTTGCCTGGGCCCGGGCGAAATTTGGGCTCTACAAGTAGCAAGTTTACCAGTACACCTCTCCATAGGAGTTTTTCCATTTATTGCAGCTAATGGCAACCGGTTAATTAGATGGCACGCATATGTAACTGCCTCAGCCCAAAATTCCTTGCCCAATCCAGCATTGGAAAACATACATTGAACTTTCTCTAGTATAATCTGATTCATACATTCTGCCACCCCATTCTATTGTGGTGTATCTCGAACAGTGAAGTGTCGCACAATGCCCTCATCTTGACATACTTGTAGAAATGGATTATTCTTGTACTCAGTACCATTGTCTGATCGAAGTCGTTTGACCTTTCGACCAGTCTGGGTCTTCACCACCTTCTTCCATTTCAGAGAGAAAAGGAAAGAGAGTACTCACTGGAAGGATCCCGCGCATTCTTCGGCTGCTTCGACCAACATCCGTGGTGGAGCCTCGGCAGAGGGACGGTGGACTGGTGGCGGCAAGAGCTAGGGCCGAAACCCTAGCAGAGGAAAACATCAGTTTTTTTGTTTATTTTATTTTATTTTATCTTTAAATTAGGGCTGCAAATGTTTTTCAAAAAAGAAAATTTAGCTTAAATAAATATTCAAAACGACGTCGTTTTGCGAGTGAAGCTTAGGAGCCAAAACGACGTCATATTGGCCACTACCCAGCAACCCACGTGCGACCCGACCCGTTACGTGGGGGATCCGCGCGTTTCCGTTAAATGGGTTATTTACAATTCTGGTCCTTTATCCTTTTAATGATTTTGAGATTAAGTTTTGTTTTATTCCTAATTTTGCCCTAAAATTTTGCTTTGATTTCATCTCTGCCCCATGTAAGGTGCTGCGTTTAGGAGGGCGGGGCTATTTTTCACTTTAGTTCCTCCTTGTTATTCGCGCGCTCGATTTGGTCCTTTTTTATTTTTATTTATTTCAGATTTGCCCCAGAATTTACGTTTACATTCCAATTTAATCATGTTTGATGTTTTTGCTATTAATTATTATTATTATTATTATTATTATTCTTATTATTATTATTATTCTTATTCTTATTATTATTATTATTATTATTATTAGTATTATTATTATTACTACTACTATTTTCATTATTATTAGTATTTTTACTATTACTATTATTATTGATAATATTATTCGCTTTTATATTTACCTATTATATAAATACATTATTTTATTCTATATGTATTATTGTTTTAAGTTTCTTTTAAAATTTTAATATGTTATTACCTTTTTATAATATACTATTTTTGATATTATTTGAATTTATTTTATTTTTATCTTTATGTAAATTTGGTATGTTTATATGCTTGCTTGATTTGTTTTATTTTTTATTCTATAATATAAACTTTTTATTCACTTTTGATATACCACTATATTTTTATATGAAGATATTTTATATAGTATAGTACTATTTTATACATATACATATATATTATACTATTGATTTCGAATAATATTTTTACCTATTATATATATATATATATATATATATACACCTACACGTACACATTTGTATAGCTTATTTATATACATACTTATATATCTTTTTATATTTTTATATTTTATTCATTTTCTTTATTCATTTATTTACTTATATTTTCATTATTATTTTGAGAGAATGTTTTAATTTTATTTACTTGTTATTTTATATGTAATTGATTTGTCCTTTTATTTATTTTATTTTTGTTGTTATTGCTCGTATTACTTTTACACCATCGTATCCAATATTGTTTTGTACGCATATTAACATCGAGTTTCATTTCTACCATTTTGAGTTAGATTAATTCGATGCATGAATCATGATTTTAAAATAAGCAAAATCTTGTGTTTAGATTCGAAAAAGTCGATTCCTAACTGGGTTTCGATTTTCGCAATAAATATAAATACACGAATCTTTTCAAACTCAAGTTTTAAACGATCTCGAAAATTAAGAAAAGATAGTGTTCTAACTTACTGGGCATGATCCCTTTTTTTTTTAAAAAAATCCGGGATAGCCAAATATTTTCTTAAGTAAGTAAATTTTTCGGCATGTATTCTCGTATAGGGAATTCGATACGTTGTGTCCTAACGCATTGGATATGACATGTTATTTTCTCGATATGAGGATTCCTCTAAAAAATAATAAAGACAATATTTTGCATTTGAAAATTTGAGAAAGTGTGCCCTAATGTGCTGGGTTTCGATTTCTCGCTTAGCCAAATAGTTTTGAAAACCATAAGGTGATCTTGGTTTCGAGGGTTTAAAGTATCGTATCCTAACGTGCTGGATGTGATATTCTTTCGGAACAAGAGAATCCTAAATTTCAACCCATATCATTCGAAATTTTTAGGATCGTATTTTTAAAAACTCTTCAAAATTTTCAATCTTCGACACTAAGACTCTAATTAATCAACTAGGTACTAATTTTTGGACGTTACGAGGGTGTTAATCCTTCCTCGTACGTAACCGACTCCCGAACTTATTTTTCTGAATTTTGCAGACCAAAAGTGTTGTTGTAATAAATCTAAACTGTTTATTAAAAACAATTGTTTTTCAAGATGACCCGATCACACCTCATCAAAAAAGATTGGTAGCGACTCCCATGTTCGTTTTTGTTTTCAAAATCCAACTCGACCTCGTTTTCACGAAAAAATAGTGTCAACAATGAACTTAGTGGAAAAGATAGATTTTCAAGTTTTTTATAACGCCCCAAATGAAGTTCTAGAGCTTATTCAACAAAATAAGGTTAATGATTTTTTGTCCTATTTATTGTGATGTAATTATGTTTTTTTTTCACTAAAAAAATTATCGATTTGTTTAAATATTTTTCATATATAATATTTATATATATATAAATATAACTTCCTTACATACATATGAATATATTTTAAAGTAAATATAAAACTTAAAATTATAAATGAAGTTTTATTATCTAATATGTTTGATAGTATATTGAAAAGATTAAATTAACTTAAAATTAATATTTTCAATGATTTAATTTTAAGGACATTTGATATTTCATAATAATAAAAATATATACTTTTTCAATTAAAATGGTAGAAAATGATAAGTAGATATGTACTTATCATTTAATATAGAATTTTAATTATTTTTCTTATTTTAAAATTAGTCTTTAAATACTTTACCTTTAAATTTTAAAATTATATTTATCAAACAATTTATTTATATTTCATATTTAATTTCAAGTAATATATCAAAACATATTTCATAACTTAAATTAAATATTTAAAATTTCAATAATTTTTCAATAATTTCTCGATACTTAATATTTTGAGTTTATTAAACACCTCACTTAAACAATTATATTTTATTTTAAAATAATTATTAAAAATAACAAATAAGATAAAATTATTGAAAATTGATTTAAAATATCAGAATCTTGTACCAATTGAAACAAGCCAATACATAATGATAAACACTGATGGTGGCTGAAATGAAGTAAAACAAGGGCTAAAGTACCTCAATCATGAGTAATTTTCCCATGATACATACCATTTCTTGTCAATTTTGATGGTTTTTCTCTTTCTGACCTTACAAGACAGGATGAGCTTAGCCCATTTGTGATGTAATGTCATCAGTGCACTTTCTACTCTTGTCAGATTTGTTTTTTTTCCAATGCATTGCCAAGTCTATCCCTTGTTTTTCTCCCCCAATAATTCCCAGTTCTAACTTTTTGTATGATGTATTTTTCTCAGAGAAAATCTTAAATCAAAATCATAGACTTTATTTTTAACTCCATAAGTTTAACTTATTTGGTACCCTTTAAATCAGCAACCCTTTCTTACCAAACACCAACCACACCATCCATGGCTTCCACTTTCTCCCCTTTGCTCTTCTTTCTTCCCCTTCTATTTCTTGACCCTCTCTTCTGCAAAGCCAATCTTCACCATTCCAAAACCTTCCTCAGATCATCCCTTATTTCCCAACCATTAACCAATGCCACCATTCTACCAACTCTCTTTTTTGAAGTCACCAAACCCATCAATGTCCCAACTACCACGCCCTGTACCCTCTCTGTCCTTCAACATGACTTTGGTTTCACTTATGGCAAACCTCCTGTTTTGGCAAACTACAGCTTCCCATCCGATTGCCCATATCAGGAATTTTCCAAGATTGTCCTGGAATGGAATGCTACCTGCAAAGGAAGGCAATTTGACAGGATTTTTGGAGTTTGGTTATCTGGAGTGGAGCTTTTGAGAAGCTGCACAGCTGAACCTAGAGCTACTGGGATCATTTGGAGTGTGAAAAAGGATATTACAAGGTATTCCTCATTGCTTTTATCCAACAAGACTCAAACTTTTGCTATTTATATGGGAAATCTTGTTGACAAAACTTATACCGGTGTTTACCATGTCAATGTCACTCTTTATTTTTACCCTGCTGTGGAAAAAATGAACCTTTATGAGGAAAAGGCAAGAAATTTAGGGTCTGGGTTTGCTTCTAAAGCTGATTTGATCATACCCTTTTCGCGTGATTTGCCATTGAATGATGGGTTGTGGTATGAGATCGAGAATTCTACTGATGTTATAGTGAAGGAATTTGAAATTCCTCAAAATGTTTATAGGGCTGTGTTGGAGGTGTATGTGTCATTTCATGAGAATGATGAGTTTTGGTATGGGAATCTTCCAAACGAGTATATTGCTGCCAATAATATTACAGGTTTTGCTGGAAATGGACCTTTTAGAGAGGTTGTGGTTAGTTTGGATGATGAAGTAGTTGGTGCCATTTGGCCTTTTACTGTGGTTTACACAGGAGGAATTAATCCGCTCTTATGGCGTCCCATTAGTGGTATTGGTTCATTTGATCTCCCTACTTATGATATCGAAATTAGTCCCTTTTTGGGGAGTTTATTGGATGGGAAAAAACATAAACTAAGTTTTGGTGTTACAAATGCCTTGAATGTGTGGTACATTGATGCCAATTTGCATCTATGGTTAGATAGCAATAGTGCAAAGACTGAAGGGAAGCTTTTGCAACATAAAGTGGCTCCTCTTGCTGTTTCTTCTGTTTTAGATTTTAAGGGATTGAATGGAACCTTTGTTACTAATACATCCAGGTTCGTATCCTCTACTGGATGGGTCAAGTCCACTTATGGGACGGTCACAACTGAATCCATTCAAGATTTAAGGTATAGCAACTCCATGTTGATGGGCAGGGATGGGAATCTGCAGATTGTGAATCAGACGATCCATTTTGAAGACAGTGTTTATGCAAAGTTACCAGCTTCTAATGTCGAATCAAAGAAATCACTCAAGAGGTTTCATTTATACTTATACACTGATGATGTTGATCAAGGAAATGGAACTCTATCGATGGTAGTTAATGTCACATTAGGATTCAATGAGAAGAAGTTTAAAGATGCCGATGCCAGGTCGCCTAGCAGTTCACTCAGAAATTTGCAGAAAGGAAAGGGTGTTATAGTTATAAAAGACAACCTGGTTGTGAGTGGAGTGGGAAGTACCCAACAATCATACAATTACGATAGTAGTAAATTTTGCTACTCTAGAAACATAAGCAGCTCAAACTACACCATTCTTCACGATGAAGTGCGAAACACATGTAATAAAAGAGCAAAATCTCATTTTGGATACGGTCTTAGCAGAAGGTGGTCATTTCCAGCTAGAAGAGCTTTTCTAACGTCTCATGTAGTTGATCCGAATGGAAACTAGTATTTTGACTCCTTTGATTCTTGACTTGCTTTATTTGGAGTTCTCGAATTAGATAATCAAGATTCGTGCATATGGATACTCCAAATAAATGGTAAGTGTTTCTACTCTTGCATCCTTTTCTTTTTTCACTTTTTTGCAATTGAATGAACTTAGGTGATTCTTCTATCTGACCTTTAGCTTGACAACTCAATCTAAAACTAAGCTTTTGTAGTTTATAACGAACTTCGTTGGATCCTAGAAGTATTATTTTGCAACCAAATGCCATGTATAATCTACCTGAATTAAATTCCAAGTATATTCAGATACTTTTGGTGTACTATACACGTCTATCCTTTTGACTTTATACCATAGTTTGAATTTCTCTATGAATAATCTAGATGAAGTTGAATTTTCAACCATTCATCTCTGCCAATCCGATAATCTAGTTCATGCTACATTAGAGCATGTGGAACTGTCTTTGCTAGTGCGAAATGTTTTTTTCTCTAACAGAGCCAAATATGTGTGGATATCTTTCATTTAGATTGTTAAACTTGGTCTTCCCTCACTTGGTCGGGTCTTCCATCCGAAGTTCATTTGTTCAGTATATTATTAGGGCAATGTTTTTTTGTCATGGTTGTTGCATGTATGCCATTGGATGTCTTGCCAAAAGACAGAATCCCAAGGCTGGAGAATAGGATATAGAAAAAGAAGTAGCTGAGGCTGCTGAGAAGCCACTAGACATCGCATCGGCTCTTATTAGACTATTATTTACAGTTTAACAGCCTCAAGGATTACCATTTCTTCCTCATACAATACTTGTTTATACACCAATGTGCATCATTGTAAAACATGAATCTCTCTTACTAATAATATTCACCGTCTTTTTTGTTGCAGCTAGCGTTCATGGTTTCCGTTTATGTGAAAAGGTTTCTATGGGACGTACCTTCGGGTGACAAAACTTGAAGATGATATTTAATTGTTGGTGTGGGAGTACTGGATTGTTACAAATATCTCACATTTTTTGTGTTTGATGAACATTAATGGGGAAGAGCAAATAAGCCAATTCCATTCTCTTCTCACAAGTCGTCGGTGATATTATGCTTCTAATAATTTCCTCTCATTTGTTGAGAAACTTATTGTGTGAAATTTGTTAAACCGTAATTGGAAATTATATAAATTAGATTTCTGATTTTTAATTCAATTTAGTCTCACTAACTTATTGAATTTTGATTTTTCTTTTAAGTTTTATTAAAAGTACTGATTATGCCTTCACTTTTCATGTGTTATTAGCTAGATTTTAATTTTAAATTAGGTCTTTGATTATTAAAATGGTCACAAATTTAGATTTAATTAAATTAATATAGGAAGACATGAGTTTGAGTATGTTGAAACGCGTTTATCTTTATACTTAAGGGTTAAGAAATTATACAAGTAGTTCTGTATAAGAAAAAAAAAATCTTAAAATTTAAAAGAAAGTAATTTTCAAAAGTTGGAAGAGTATAAGGATTGAAAGTATAATTAGATCTAATCTTTTAAAAAAACATTGATTATCTTACGAATTTATATAAATTAGACCTGTTCATAGGTTGGGTCACCCGGTCCTGCTTGAATTTCTGTCCGAAATGTGAGAAGATTTGGGTAAAAATATATGCTTGAAAAATAGGTTTAGACAAAAAACAGGTCAGCCTCGAGGAAGGTATTTTTTGTTGCCTGGGCCTAATCCAACCCGAATTCACTAAAGGGCAAAAAAATCTACTATTTTTTGCTTTTTAATGCTATTTTCTTATTGTTTTCTCTTTATTTTGTTACCATTTTACTATTATGTTGTTATTGTTTGGATATTATATAAATTTTATTTTATTGTTAATTTTGTTATTATTTTAAAGGTATTTATTAATTTTGTTATTATTTTAGAAGTATTTGCTTATTAAATTACATATATTTTAGTATTAGTTAAATATATAAATTCTTTAACAGATTTGACCTTAATTTTAACATTTTTATTCAAATTAGAATTAAATAAAATTTTAAGCCTATTTTCAGGCGAGTAGGCCCGTACCTAGCAAACTGGCATTTAGAAATTGATAGTGTGACTCGTCGGATCCAAAACCTGAAAACACATATTTACTTCAAAACAGATTGTAGGGATCTGATTTATCCAATATCCTGAGGTGGCAAGATCACAAGCATCAATTTAGCTTACTATATAACAAAGTCAAACTATCGATTTCTTTTCAACGATCAGAAAACAGATTGCAGAACTTCCGCCAAACTCCAAAGTTGTGTGTCGCAAATTCTCCTCATAAACAAAAAGGAAAAAAAAGAAAAATGAGCTTCTTTACACTAAGAAGGTCAAAATCCCATTTCAGTTAGAAAATAGGATATTTGGATTTCAACTTCCTTTTAGAATTTATTTTTTCTAATTTTGTTCTACTTCTTCTTCTACTTTTCATGCAGTGCTTGCGGTTCCTTGGGAGTTCAATCCTCAAGCTTGACAGTTCAGTTGGGTTTCCACTCTAATGAAAATAATAATTTCCTTGGAGCTTTTGTTTCATCTCCTAAAAGAACGAAAATTAAGAAGTTTTCTATAGCTTGCTCTTCTACTACTACTGGTAAAGTTCATTTCATCTCTTTGGTTTTCTTTTTAGTTTAGTTTTCTGGATTTCTTTTGTTTTGGGTTGATTTAAAGTGGCTTCTGGTTGGTTATTTATTAGATTTTTTTTGGGTAATTTTGGGTGTTCAGTGATAAAAAGGTTGTAATTTTAGGAGAATTTGGTCAGAAGCTAGGATTGGCACCTTATGAGTGAAATGGGGTCAATTAAAACGCTCTACGTGGATCATGAAGACTGTTTGTTCTGAAAATGCAAACTTGGTTGGAAGATAAGGCCAGGCCGTGGTTGAAATTGATTACATTCGTTTAAAGTTATGTTTTTGAGTCGTGTAATAATTGAAGCATGGATTGGGATTTATATGCCTTGGTTTTAGGATGTAAAAATTCGCTACAAGCTTTAGTATCCAATTGTATAATGATGAAAATTTACAATCTTTTATTTATTTATTTTTAAATAGATGATATCATGATAATATGCTGAATGGTGTTAGTTATAAAATCCATGAACTTCCGTGGTATTAACTAATCAAGATGATGAATTTGAGATCCCTTTCTGTAACCTGTACAAATTTGACTAGTATTTCTCCTTGCTAGTGAAAAATTCATTTTTGCAATTATGTTGTACGCCAGGAACTGCAAGAACATTCTTGTCTTTGGACTTTAGAGATGCAATCAACTTATGCTTTTTATCTCCATTCATCTTTTCTTTTATATACATTATTGGTTAAAGCTGCAAGAGGAGAGCCTGTAAGTCGGCCTCCTGCATGGATGATGCGCCAGGCAGGAAGGTATATGTCTGTTTACAGAAAGCTTGCAGAGAAACATCCATCCTTCAGAGAGAGATCTGAGACAACTGATCTCATTGTGGAAATTTCTTTGCAGCCTTGGGAAGCTTTCCGCCCTGATGGAGTGATAATTTTCTCCGATATACTTACTCCACTGCCTGCATTTGGTGTCCTGTTTGACATTGAAGAAGTAAGGGGTCCTGTCATTCAGTCCCCGATTTGCTCTGAGGATTGCTTGAAGGCATTGCACCCTATTGACCTGGAGAAACTACATTTTGTTGGGGATTCCCTTAAGATTTTGCGCCAGGAGGTGATTTGTCTGTTTTAATAGCATGCATTGTATAGACAATGTCTTAGTAATATACAAATTTTATAATTGCCAAATTTCTTTTTCTTTCCTTTTTTATTTTTTATAAGTTCTTTTTTACGTAGGTTGGAGATCACGCTGCGGTGCTGGGTTTTGTTGGAGCACCATGGACAATTGCAACATATATAGTAGAGGGAGGTACAACCCGCACTTACACAACCGTAAAGAGTATGTGCCACACAGCACCAAATTTATTGAGGGCCCTTCTTTCTCATTTAACAAAAGCAATATCTGAATACATTATTTACCAAGTGGAGTCTGGAGCACATTGCATACAAATATTTGATTCATGGGGTGGGCAACTACCACCTGATATGTGGGAGCAGTGGTCAAAGCCTTACATAACAGAGGTACTTTGGAACTTGGTTGGATAAAGCATCATTATATTGCCTTACTGAATCATTCTCACCTTGTTGCTTAGAAATTGCAGAGCTAATTATTTTTGTCATAAAGCTAATGAAACGGTGCACGAAATGAGTAGAACAGTTGTCTTATATTTTGCCTTGACTGTTAGTTCTGTTGTTAATTTGCCAATGTGGCTATTATTGAACTATTTATGTTACTTCAGGCTCTGTTTGGATTGCTGTCTCTCTACTAACTTTTTACTTCCTGAAAAATTTGTATAAGAAACAAAATCATATTTCCCTAAAATGAGTGAACGACTAAAATGTAAAGCCAATCAAGTATATCATTTGATATAGAAGTGCAAGAATGAATTTTCTCATCCATGAAAGTTAATTTTTTTTTTTTCTTCAAAAGATTGTTTCCTGTGAACCTAAAAATTTATTTTGCTTTTTGGTTCTAGCAAAAAGCAGCTAGCAAAGCCATACAAGGTTTAAGAATTTTGAAAATTAATTTATTTTAACGAAGAACTCTGCATTTTATAAATTATATAGAAAAAGGAGGAGACAGAGACATTAGCTCAGACTCTCTTCTATTACGAACCAGCAATCGACTCCTATTGAGTGGGTTGAGAAAATTTGCCTTAGATAACATATTTCTATACCTTTTAATGTCTATATTGTACTCATTTGTTGGATATCTAAAATTGCAGATTGTGAGCATGGTACAGAATAAGTGCCCTAAGATACCTCTTGTTCTCTACATTAATGGAAATGGTGGCCTCCTTGAGCGCATGAAAGGCACTGGGGTTGATGTGATTGGACTTGACTGGACAGTTGATATGGCTGATGGAAGGAAGCGGTTGGGTAATGATATCTGTGTCCAGGGCATTGTTGACCCTGCTTACTTGTTTTCTCCACTTCCAGCTGTAACGGAGGAAATCCAAAGGTTTTTCACATCCATTGAACTTTGTGTTTGAATTCCCTTATTATATTGCCAACTTTTATCTATATTTTAAGGTAGATTCTTGTTTCTTTTGTTGCTAATATTATGGGCACACACACACACAAAGGCCACTTGACTAATATAAGATGGTTCGGTAGATTTATCATGTTGGAGCAGGTCGCTAGGAGGGCGCCCTTATTCCTAGAAGTGGTAGTTCAAATTGTCTCCCCCGGTAGTCCCCACCAGCCACCAAATAAAAAAAGGGGGGAAATGGGTCGTAAAGAATGCCATTTTCAATTTAAATTACTTGGATTTATTCTTGCTAAAGTTTTGTACCTAACTTGAGGACTCAATGTCTAATCCTGTGTGCCTGACCAACTATTGACTTAAGGAATACTTATGAATATGTATGATGGTATATTCAAAGGCATTCAAATGACAATGTAAGAAAGTCAGTCACATTTAAATCCTGATTTTCTGTTTCTTTGTTAAATATAACTTAAATATGCTTCTAATTGGTCCAGTTGTTTAAACTATTGCATTCTATTTTTCAGGGTTCTTAAGTGTGCAGGACCATGTGGGCACATTCTTAATTTGGGTCATGGCGTTCTCGTTGGGACTCCTGAAGAAGCTGTTGCACATTTCTTTGAAGTCACAAAAAGCTTAAAATACGAGAGTTCATCTCAAAATCATGCCATGGAGGAATCTAAATTGTTAGTTTGAGACCATTATGGTTAGTCTAGATCCTGAGGTTTTTTCTATAAATTGGCCCTTTGGTTTAAATTCACATCTTATCCTTGAATCACAACCTCATGATGTCAAATCAACTTGCATTTTGCAAAAGGGGTTGATTGGCGTTTGGCTCTTGTACATGCTTGTGGTTTAGTCAGATAGGTATATTTATTGTGCTAGTTGTTAAATGTTAGGAATGAATAAATATCCTGATTTTTTGTTGTACATTTGAAGCCTATGCATGTTCTAGTGCTTTGTTCAAGCTTTTTGCCCTTTTACCTGGTTGGTAGAGGATATGAACTGCAGGGAGGTTCAAAAGCTTTGTAGTGACTAGTAAAAACATGCCCTAAAAGGACATTTTGACCATAACCAAGTATTCATATCCGTAATGAATTGATTCTTTGATCTTATCAGCATAATGCTACCTGACCCCAGCTATTTGATAGATTGAGTTCTTTTGATTAGCTGAAAATAAGACTTGTGAAACTGCCATACAGGACATTTCTCTAATATGGTTGACTGCTTTAACCAACTCAGTAAACAAAATAATCTTGCGATAGCTCTATATATTTTAGCTTGGAAAATATGTATGCGTCTATGTATTCATGGGCCTATTAGTGAGATATATCTTTCTATAGATGTTTGAGTGATATTCTTTTTGTAACTTTTAAGATGGCATATGTATATGTTAATGTCTTTGTGTTTGTGTTTGTTTGAGCCTGCTGGCTTCTTTGAATTTACTTTTATAGATGGTTTCTAGTGAAACTCAGATTTTGTTAGAGATGATCAATTAATTATTAGCATTGACTGGTCTGGCCCCTTGAGAGGAATGCATCACATTATGCATGGACATGCATTAAGTGGAGATATCACCATAACAATGGAAGAAACAATTTTATTGAAATCTGATAAATATAGCATCAAGTTTATTTTTCCCCTTATTTCTTCAAGATTCTAAAATTCAAGGCACTGTTCCAGAGGTTTTTTTAAAATTATTTTTAATTTAAAATAGATAAGCAATGTTAAGTCAATAGGATACTAAATTTTGCTTTAAGTTCTTTTCTTCATATTGTCTACTTATTATTGCAGCTAAGATGCAATCCAACTGGGTTAAGTTTCCACTTTATATGCGAGCTTATCAGTTCTTGTGGATCTTCATATCATGGTTTCTCTAATGTTTTTTGTTTGTGTCTTGCTTTAATATGCTAGTTGTCCTCAATAATGTATTACCATTTTGAAGTTTTTATTGTATTTGTAATGTAGTTACCACTGTTTCATGTCATTTTCTGGTCGGGTTACTCTTCATATGAATAGATTAATATTTTACTAGCAGCTGACTGTAGATGCAGAAAATTATTTTATTACTTCCTAGTAAGTGATTTTTCATGCAGATTTTGCTCCAAAATTGACACACCTCCAAGAGAATATTTGAGCTGAGGCCCTTCCTGCAAAAGGAATGTAGGTAGCAATGGTTTTGTCTTCCCTACTTCGAATTTTCTATCTGGGAGTGTGAAAGCTCTCTTTCTGCAGGTTTGCTCATAAATTTCTACTAAGCTACTAGTTTTAAACCGTGAAGTTAACCTGAAGTAAAGGTCATTCAGAATTCCGTAAGTTTTACTGCCTTTTGCATGCTTGATTAATAGCAAATGGCTGAAAGAGAGAAGTGAAGTTACTATGATGATTGGGGGTATGGAGTCCATGGCAAGAACTTTTTTTTTTCAATGAATCCATAACAAGGTTACTTGAGAAAGAACAGTCTTTCTATGTACAGCAAGGCTTGAGGCTTCTAAAAAATCTCCTTTTCTGCAGCACAAAGGGAGCGGACTGCAAGAATATGCTAGAATATGGACTGCATCGAAGTGTTCTGAAATGTGAAAATATCATGGTTGATTTAGTTGTTTCTTGTTGAGATTCTGCGCACAATGAATTAGTGCATATTACAAGCTCGTTCCCATTGGATAAATGCTCAATTTGGGCCACCTAAACCTTTGAGGCTCTGCTCTCATAAAGATCAAATTTTCAAAGTGGTCAAGTAAAGATTAAGCCTTCCTGCTTATATAGGCATCAAACTTTGTCAGAGTTGCAAATAAGAATTGGGCCTAAGGTTTGTTGTAATTATTTTGTATTTCTTTAGTTATATGGTGTGAAAAGATAAACTATATATGCTTTACGTAGTTTCATGGTTATTGAACATAATAGTATTGTAATATATATTTTATTGGTCATTATGTGTAGAATGGTTGTTTGAGTATGTCCAAAAAGATTTGGTCGTTCTTTAACTACTTTAAAAGGTTTGATCTTTATGTGAGCAGGCTTTGAAAGAGCCTAAATTGGCATATAGCCTATCCCATTTCAGGAGCCAAAATCTTGAAGTCAGTGGAACTAAAGTGCACCTAACTTATAGGAGAATAACAATCAATATGAGTAGGTAAGCAACTCAGCACAGAATGGGACGTGAGATTTAATGCGTTTTGATCATGTATTCTTTCAAATATCTGCCTGAACAATGTCATTCCTTAGTGCAAGGGGCAATTCCTTCCTGGTTTTGAGAGATGAAATAGTTCAACGTCTTATGAGAACTGCCTGAATGATAATTGTTCCTAAATGAAGAAAGATCCATGTTTTTCTTGTGATATAATTGGATGCAACAGGCCAGTTCTTTGGAGTTATTTTCATGACTATTAATATAGATTGATGTCTTCTCATAATAGTTGCTCAATTTGAACTCTAATTTCTGACTCTTGGCTGAAAAAGTAGAATATTGGTTGATTAACAAAATGGCTTTGCGATGTTTCCTGGTTCCTCTAGAAGCTGATTCAAGACTTTGAATCCAGAAATGATCTCCACTTTTGACATCAAAACCTGCTCTATTGAACCTGCAGCAGGCGAGTATTCCCTAATGTAACAAACCCATCCCCTGAGCAGAAATGCCACTCACTTTTTGTATCTATCTGCAACTATGATTGTTGATTGTAGAGATTCAGCTCCCTAGCTTCAATATATGTGTTTTGAGAAGTAATTGAGATAAATGCAAATTCTTGAGCCATTTCTTATTAGTTTAAGCAGCAAGGAAAGTGTTGGTTTATCCTAAAATAAACACCTTAATTTTCTTCAGGTGATTTGAGCTTAAAGAACCCGTTTTTGGTTGGTATTTGCACTATGGGAATTTAAACTACTAAATAATTCTTTGTTGGCATCCCAAGAATCAGAATTCGATCCTCGTAATTGTCATTCCTTTCCCCCAAAAATATGGCTGCTTTGTTGGAATATAAAATTGAATAATTAATAGAAACTTGTATTTTGCTTCCTTGATATATGTATATATATACACACACTACCATTATTATCTTTCATTTTCATGGAGTCAAGCCATCTTAATCCCTTGTCCATCAACAGCATTATAGAAAGTCTGATTAAATTATTGGTTTGAAACCTGCTGCAACAGTGCAACTTTAAGAGCCCTTCAAAAAACCTGCCATATGACTAGGACAAAGGTAGGGTCTTTGAAAAAGAAATGGAGTGGGAGGGAATTGCATTCTTTTACCTATTTGTTTTAGAATACTATGAAATGAGTTTTAGGGCATTTTTTTAACTTTCTTGGAGAAGAAGAAAGGTTTGAGGTTGAAATATATCTTTTCATCTTTCAGATACTATTGAAGATCTTGTTTGTATATGCTTTCCGTATTTAAAATATATTATGGGGACACGCTTTAAGCGAGACAGATTTTCTAGTGATTGGATAATATCTTTAGTAAATCTATTAATGATTATTTTATCATAAAAAATCTTATGAATAGATGATATATTTTAAAAGTAGCTCTTTAAAATAAAAATAAAATAATATCTTTATTAGTCAAATCATATCTTTCTTATCTAAATCATCAAAAGAGAATCAAACGATATAAAGATAAAAGACAAATTTCTTGACAATAATCATTCAAGAGCATTATTATGTGATTTTTAAGTTTGAATCCAACTATTTACAAATAATGCTGTCAAAACTAAATTAAATTTTAGAACATTGATTTCTCATATCTTGTAAGACACTTTAAATAGTCTTGAATGAACTAATTAGACAAGAATTTTAGCAATATTTTTTTAATACTGAATCCTATTACTATTTATACTCCCAACCCTTAAAACGAAAGATAATAAGTACTTAAAGTGTGTTGAAATCCAAATCCTTCCGATTATTGCAACAACAATGGTATCAATTGAAATAATACTCGGTTCGTAAGAATTTTAACAATTTTATTTAAGTATCAATACAGATTTCTTTCTTTGAAGCAGATCAGTAACATTTATGAAGTTCACCCATAACTAGTTGTAAACATTAATTACACTTCCCATAGCCTACAATGATTCTATATGTCTATATAAGTATTTGCATTTACTTTCGAACTTTGCTTAGAAAGAAAGATAGAAAGGAGTGAAGATGAAGACTTTGTTAATAAAATAGTTAAGATTAACTACTCTCCATCCTTTCTTCTTTCCCTCCTAAGTGTTGCAATTTCTGCAACATGGGAACATATATGCATACAAGAAAAATGCATACAATATTTAAAGAGAAATTTGAGGCAAGGGAATAGATTAAGCAAATGAATGTACACTTCTTAATTCTAGCACTGAACAAAAGAACAAACAGATAAAAGAGTTAGATTTATTGAAGGTATGATATTTTATGCAGCATTTTTCACGCTTGTATTTGCTCCTTCTGATAATATCATAGTTCTCATTGTACCATTGATTTGATCCATGGTTTAGTGCTATGACTATATTCCATTTTCAAGTACTTTCACCCTAATGGAGCATTTGATTTTTTGAAAATAACATGAAAGCCAATACCCAATCCCTTTTCCTCCCCCTACCCCCCATTCCCTATTTTTATGATACTTGTCTAATCGCTGGCCTGTTTGACAGAACATTATGGAGCAAAAAATGCAAGCCAAGTTGCAAGTGTGCTGTCAATGTTCTATGGATTTTGCATCTAATATACACACACACACACACACATATCATGTTTCTTCAGCAAATTCATGAAGAAATTTGTATAGAATAAGGTGTCATTAGTGTTAGGGATGCCCCCCACTTTTTGCTAGTGCTGAGAATTGAAGCAAATGTAACATCCTTAATGCATAGGCATTGGCTAAAAAGATGCTGCTATAATGACTGCAAATAAATATCTATCTGAAAGTCCAAACTGCAGTCTACAAATCAAGATAACTTCATCTTCCTAGTACAATCTGAGAGACATCCAATGTTTGTGGCTGTGAAATACCATTGAACTAGCCTAGAATAATGGTTAGGTACACATCAGATTGATAGAAAGCAACTTAACTGGTTTACTTGAACTGTATGGGAAAGAAAATTCAAAGTTTTAACTCCGCAGATTCATGTAATCACATTTAAGAGACGATATCAAACATGTTTGAGATTCAAATCTTAGAATCTACAACCCTTTTTCCTATTCCCACACCCTCCTTTCTAAAAGAATGAAAGAGAAATTATACCATAGTCTTATGATGATAAGTAATGAGACAACTCTATAATGTAGCTATATATGTTCACCAATTTCTTTCCATGGCCCCTCAAGGCATATCAGTCTCTCCTGGTTCTAAGGAAATTGCTTTTTTTCAAGTTGCATTAGGTTATTGCAGTTTCTGTCTCTAAACTTTGTCAATAATTTTCAGCAGAACTTTTTATTGACTTGATTTTTTTTCCTTTTTTGCTATCACTTCAAGAATCTTTACTTTGCATATATTTTCCAACTTTGATAATTGTACATTATATTCTCAATGTCCCACCTTTAGTATATCAAATTTCCTTGAAATTTAATTCCTAGTACATGTATAGTTTTTTATATGATTGACTGAAGTTGATCAGATATGATACATGTACCATGATGTTATTTTTTTTCTTAGCATTTTATAATGATTACCATTTACTTATCTTTCTAAAATGGGGCCATGGTGTTTGCAATAATTAATTCTAAACTAGGTATTTATAAATTTTGGAACTATTTCTTAATTAGGTATGTAGGACAAATAAACAATCAATACTCTTAATCATTAAAGTATTTCCATACTTGTATTCACCATATCAATTCAAATTTTAGTTTGTACATAAAGAGGTTCATTTTTATTTTCTTACACTTTCTAGAGTTTGACACTAATGTTCATAGACCTACAAGTTTATGGTTGATTAATTTAGAATGTTTTCACCCCAAATTATCATATATGATTAGTTCTCAACTCATTTATGATGCTATATGTTATGAATACAATGAAAATTGAAAGGAATGGTAACATGTTCATAAAGGTTGATCATCTTATACTTAAAAGAACAAAAATGAGAGGTAAAGATCATACTCATCATGAGTGCAAAAACATAGAAAATGGTATGCAGAGTTTAATTTATTCCTCTAGATAGGAAAATAATTAATAGGGATACTTTTATATATATATAGTAAGTGTTATGATCAATCTATGAGGTCTCTCAAAATTGTCGCTTAGTGTGTCTCTAAAAGATTTGAACCCACATCACAATAGGTAAATGAGTGTGCTCTATTGAATGTATATCAATTTATCTACTTGATGACGTGGATTTAAATCTTTAGAGATATATTTAAAAGTTACGAAATTTTGAAAGACCTATAAATATCTAAAAGAAAGAAAATAATTTTAACATATATTATCACAACTCAATTCATATTACGTAAATTGATTCGAGTCATGATGAATTTTAAAATCTATATGGAAATATGCTGGACAAAAGAAAAGGAAATATATGTCCTATTTAAATGCTCTATCCATTGATAGAAAAATAATTTAATACTCTTCCATAAAAAACAATATTGCTCTCTCTATCTATCTATATATTCAATCTAATAATTTAATATATATATATATATATATATATAATAATTATAATATTCTATCTATATCTATATATTCAATCCAAAAATTTAATATATATATATATATATATAGACATGGAAATTTCCAGATGGGAGGACTACTCCCACCTCATAAAGAGAGGTATAAGCATTACAAAAACCAAATGAAGTGTTGTTTTCTTGAAAACATCAGAAAAAAAAATGGCCATTGCAGATGAACTAAAGCCAGTTAAGGAGCTTGAAATGGATGGGTTTTGCACTTTAAAGTTCAAAATGGTGGGAATTAAGAGAAATTTGATCATTGAGTGAAGGATGGAACATTAAACACAGTAATTACTAGCTTATGTAATTTTTTATTAACCCTGAAGAGGGATCCAATGATGCACTGTATAAATCAAAGAACATTATGAAGATGTGGGACAAGATATTTAAGTGGGGGAATGGAAACTATGAAATAGGAAAAGAAAATATTTTAAAAAAAGGGTCTCCAATAATCTTATATTATTTTGACTCCCATGACCCTTCAAATCCTAATATTTAAAACACAACTCATGGAATTAACATGCCTAATTGCTCATGCTATAATTTTATATTCATACATATTTGGTATATTATTATTTGTACCTTCCAGTGATAATCTAGACTAAAGATAATTGTATATATATATATATAGGTCCTAGAGAGCTAAGCACTTTTCATGTAATAATTTAATGTGCAATGTACCATCCTCCTAGTCCTAGATGTTGAAGAAGATCCCTTATATACAAAATCAATAAAAGAAAATTATTGTAGTCATTTGCATCATCAAAATATACATATACCTGGAGAATAGTTTCATGTGACAAACTTGACTGCATTTAACAAAATACTAATTAACTTGACTTGAAATAGAAAAGAAAATATAAAATATAAAAATAAGAACAAAAATAAAAATAAAAAGCAACTTACCCTCTTCAACTCCAGTTTATATATATATATTTATATATATATTGCCCCCATTTCCTGCTTTGATTCTCATTTAAAAACAATAAACACAGTGCTGATAAACTAGCTATCTACCAATATCTTGATGAAGGAGCTTTGGCCATGATGATTTGTAGCAGTAGCAAACTGATTCAATACTCTTGGAATTTTTATTTTAGGACCTGAAAAACAAAATGAAATTATTCAAAACATTGGGGGGTTTTTGGAGCTAATTTGAAAGGATATGATAGTGAAATTTTGTTAATGATTTGAGGCAATTTCATGATCATAGATAAGCATAATTATGATGCTTTTGCAGAGGGTTTTTTTTTGTCATATTGCTTGACACTAATATTAGCTGCAGAGCATTTATGGGTTATAAAATAGAGAAACAATTAGCACTTTTATGATACAGACAAAAGAAAATCTGATTCTGGTCGATTGCATATAGAATTATCATCAAAGAAAAAGACATTCATATAATGGCAAGTTAAATTATAAGATAAAAAAATGGTGCTATTATTAATATAATTATTATAAATCTAATAGATTCTAATCTTATTATATATCCAGTGTAGGATATCTTAGTGATAGCTTATTTATCCCCAGCAAAAGAACAAAGACAATGAGCAAGCATTTTGGGTTTATCCTATTGTCCTTAGATCTTCAATCATGAAATTTTGTTAAGATTATAAAAGGACATTAATATATATACATATATTATATTTAAAGTGTTATGGCCATTAATGGAGAGCACAAGTTAGTGCAGAATCCTAAAAGCTTGAAAATGGGAAATTATATTAAATTTACAATACCATTAAAACTATACAGATTTTTGCATGTAAGAGAGATTTTTAAGGCGAAATTTCTGTATGTTGAAAGCAAACAATGTCTGTTATTCATATTAATTATATTTTGTCTTTCTTAAAACAAAGCTACTATACAAATTAGGGTTTTGAAGCACTAGGGTTTATAGCTTTATATTATCAATGGAAAAAGAACTTTAAAATGTTTGGACTGAATGTCAAAGTTTTATACAGCCTTTTCAATATTTTTCTTCCTATAAAGTGATAATTAAAGCTTATTTAATGTATTAATTACAGTAAACTTCAATTATTTTTCTTGTATTTGGATGTTTATGGATAACAGTAGAACAGATCTTGTACTGTAACTAAGCTAATATGACTTATGATGAAAGGGAAAATGAGTAAATTAATTTAATTACCACTATTTAATACCAAGAAGAAATCAAGGTTGCTGAATGGGGAAGCTTGTTGAGCTAACTTCAGTAGCCTTCAATGGATTCCGCTTCTTCTTCTTCTTCTTATAAGGGATTCCCCGAGCTTTCGCTTGTGAGTCCCTCACTTCACGAAGGTAAATCCGAATAGCTCCGCTCGCGAAAGGGTTGGTCTCCGGCAAACCGCCATTCTCTTCGTAAGCAGCTCGGAGTCGACCGATGAGAGCGTCGAGACTACCCCAAGCTTGTCTAAGAGGACATGTACATGGCCCCGGCGGCTCCGGTTGCCCGAAGAACACGCAACCTTGTAAGTGCACCTTAGTCTTACCGAACTGATCGAGATAACGAAGGAATTCAAGGACATGATTAGCGTTACACTGAGAAAGTGCAACCGGTGGCCTTTGGTTCCTTAAGTACTGACCAAACGTGTTCCAATCCCGTCTCTTCTGCGACTCGTACCTGCTCAACGGCGGTGGATTCCGCTGATCACCCCCACCAACACCACCAACACCACCAACAACAGCACCAACAGCAACAGCAGCCGGTCCCGAAGAACCTTCAGCTATTTCTTTCCCTTTGTTAATTGACATCATTGTATCTGTCTACACAAAGAAGAAGGAAAAAAAGAAAAGAAAAGGAAAGAAAATTTGCAGGGAAGATAGGGAAATGAAGATCACATCAATGGAGCTAATTGAAGGGACAAGCAATGGGGCCTATGAAAGTGCTTTAGTTCTTCTTTTTCTAGCTATCACAATATTTTCTTCCTTTAATCGTACAATTAGCATTAACTATGCTTTTTTTTTTAAATTTTTTTCTATATATTTATAATTATGCTTCCATCATCCAAGCAATCATTATAGACTACATTAGTCTAATTACCACTAAGTTTTAAAATTTCTGACCTGTTCTTTTCTTTTTTTTACCTTGAATTAAATTAACCCTAGTTAGAATTTAGTTGATTAATAAGAAATTTTCCAATTTTGGACCTTACCAAAAATTACACTCCATAGAATCTATAATCTTAGAGAATATATAGGATCATAAGATGATAAAAGGTTGCATTAATTATATTCTCCCATCACCCTGCAACCTTTACTTTGATCAACGAAAATTTTATTTACTATAGTCTTAATTCGATTGGTATGGGTAATATTGCTAGTGTAGGAGAACGTGAGTTCGAGTACGTTGAAACACATTATCATCCTATTTATGGGTTTAAGAGGGGTTATGAGTAGTTCTAAGCATTGTAACCTGCACTTTTATTCTTGTGGGTTTTTATATAAATAAATTCTTTAGTCAATAATGTTATCTTATTAATTATCATGTACATGTATATATTGTTGCTTTTTAAGATTTGATCTATAAATTAAGAAATAAATTAATCCATTTGGTATTTGTGGAATTAATATTGGCTGCCCTTTTTGTATTTCATGACTTAGTACACTTTAGGTCAAGTCAGATAACTTTATTTAGTAGAACTTTTACAACCACTGTTTCATTAAAAATTTTGTTTATTTTATCTTTTCCAACTCGCCTTTATTTTATTAATATCTACAACGTAGTCCTTTTACTTTAATTTATTTGAATTTAATTATTTTTACTTTACTAAAACATAGAAATTAATCCAATTGGACAAAACTGTTAAACCTTTGCCATTAAATCATTGACCTAAAATCAACAATTTAAACAATTTACATTATTACTTAGCAAAAATCAACAATTTAAAGAGACTAATGTTTTAGTTCTTGTAAAGTACATGAATCAAATTCTAACAAATAAATTAGGACTAACTTCTTAATTTTCATGAACTAGAGGGACGAAATTAAGAATTGGACATAAGACAAAAAAACAGTGATACATACAGCTTAAAAATAACCTCTCCTTGTTTTCAACAGTTTGATTTTGACTCCGATGATGGGGTAGGCACGAAAATACAGTATAATTTAGATTAGCTGGTTGACCCTCAAAAAGGATTTTCGTGTATATTATAATGAGCAATGATGGAGTAACATCTAAATCCCATACCAAAAACCATGAATGCCCAATGAAAATGGTTAAGCCGCCACCACGTTTCAAAGTTCCAACGGAGGAATTCAGGGTGTTTTCAGAATTCGCCTGTCACTGTAGCAACTTTTCTTCAATATGGAAGTCACTACCATCACTATGCCCCATTGACACCACCATCAACACATCTCCCACTTCTGTTCATGACATTAAATATATATATATATATATATATATATATTTGACAATATATGATTATCTCTTCTAATAATATTATCTTTAAAATATACACTAACACGTTACCAATATTACATTATATATATACACATTACACACTTATGTATGATTTTAATAATATTACAATATTTGATTACAAGTGATGGTTTTAGTTGTTTCCTTTTACTTTATTATAATAATTTCTTTTTCTAATTTGGCATTTGGATTCAAAATTTGAAGCATGCATCCAAACACTCTGTATATATCATATTTTCCCAAGAATGCCTGTAATTTGCATGCAGTAACATGCTTTCTTTTACTTAAATACAATTGTTAACTTTAAATTCAAATTTTCCGTTACAACTTGTTACCCTATTAATCTCAAATAGGATGAATTCAAAATTTTATCAAAGGAACCAAGATAAAATTTTAAGAGGGTCAAAATAAAATTTTATTTTAAAAAATTAAATTAAATTATTAATTTAAAAAATGTTTAAATTATAATTTTTCAAATTATTTGAATGATTAAAAGCTTAAATTGAAAATTCAATACTATTAATTAAAATTTCCTTTTGACTAAGGGTTAAATCCTTGCCCACCTCTTGGCTTCATCTCTGATTTTAGAGATGACTCTTATTGTATAGCACTTAGCTCTTAGATTTTGTTTAGAGATTACTTATATACCAATTATGGATGCCAACACTTAACTTGAAAAGTATTATCCATTTTAATTCAAAATCTCATTATGGTATTTCACATAAATTATCTTACAAGTATAATTTTATAAATATATATAGGGTAAACTATAAAATAGTCACTTTTGTTTGCCTAAGTTTACATTTTAGTTACTTATGTTTGAAATATTACATTTTAACCACTTACGTTATCGCTTTGTTACGACAATCCTATGTGGCAATCCAAATGGATTTTAAATGCCAACTTGGATATCCAACTGGGATAATAATACGTTTTTAATTTAATAAATTTAATTAATTCAAAATTTTAAATTAATTACACCTTGAATTGAAAAAAAAAAACTTTTCGTCTCTTTTTTCTTTTAGTTTTCTTTTTCATTTTGACTGAAAAAACTAATTTCATCCAAGTTGACATTTAAAACCCATTTGGACTGTCATGTAGGATTGCTGTTAGGTAGGTAACGAAGCTTAATGGCAGAGTGACTACTTCGCAACAAAACGATAACATAAGTGACTAAAATGTAATCTGAAGCAAACAAAAGTGACTATTTTTATAATTTACCCTATATATCATAAATTCCAATGGGATGTTAAAATCTTTTCTTACCATATATATACAGTAAAGCTAATAATAAAACCAAAAAAGAAAAAAAAAAGAAAAATGAGAGAGAGAGAGAGAGAGGAGGATACTTGTAGAGGAGGGAAAAGGGCTGAATAAGAAAATTTTGTCAATTAGTAATCCAGATTCAATTATTCATAATGTACCAAACAATTATGCAAAGAAGATATGATAACATAAAAGCATATCGCATGTTACAAGAATGTTTTAAATCGATAAAATCATGACACTAATAGATTGCATTAGTGAAAAGAAAATAGAATTTTCTTCATCAGCACGTTTCCCAGGGCTTGAAATCAATCTTACCTATTTCTGTATTTAATGCAACCTTTGTTAATTTAGCTACATTATAAAACAAAATTATATCCATCCTCCCTTCCTCAAATGTAAATACACCCATTTTAGACTTTTAATGACGACTTCCAATTATAAGGTACTCTCTCTCCATGGGAAACTCGTTTATCATATTTTAATGTGATTACTATAAATCCAAATTTAGAATTTCGGTGGAATAATTAAATTTCATTAAATAGTAAACACAACTTAAACTTAATTTCTCTAAATTAAAAGATTTACATAAAATATTAAACTCGAAAAATAAGTTTAGAGAAAAAAATAGACTCGTTTATATTAAAAGCTACTATGAACTCTAACATTCAAAGTTGAAGTTCAACTCGACTTATTTTCAAGACTATGTAATGTTTTTTTATACATTATGTAATTTCTATTATATAAAATTAGATATACTGTATTATTAATATAAATATTAAAATATATATGTTAAGTCATTTATGTTTAAAAATTAACATATATATATATATATAATGATTGTAAAAGATATATATATGATTAGTAAATATTAAATGGAAATCATTATACTTTTTAAAACATGAGAGAGCTTAAATAAACTTAAGTTTATCATTTACAAATAGAAATAGGCTTGGACAAAATATAAAAATAATAAAAATATAAATACGACAAATATTATAGAAAAATATATAAATTGAAAATTATGATAAAAATTATTTAAAATGTTATCAAAATTATAATATATATATATATATATATATAAAAGAAACTTGTAGGAAATTTTGTTATTTTGAAGGTTTGCATTTGGTTTTAATAGGGAGCTTGAAGTATGATATTGACCAAATTTATATGGGTAAGGGGTTTGATTTAAAGTGAGTGATGAGTAATGGTTTTGGTTGAGGAAATATGATGCAATGGACTTTGATAAGGATGATTTAAAGTATGATGTAAGATAGTGTATAAGGGAAACAAAAAGAGTAGTAATTTTTGTTAAAAGTTTTAAACTTTATCAGAAATTATAAAATATTATAAAAATTATAAAAGTTATTAAAAATTATTAAATCTTATAAAAATTTTAAAATACTCCTTTTATAAACTTTAATAAATTTTATTATTTTTATAAAATTTTGAGATTTTTTATATAATTCCTAAAAATCATTTAAGCCCCATAAAATAATTAGAAAACCAATTAAACCCTTCATGTCATCAATGTGTCCACGTTAGATGCCATGTCAATTGCCATGTCAGCAATTAATGGTTCGTTAGGGGCTTAATTGATTGCTAACTCTCAATTAAGGGCTCCAATTGATTGCACTTTTTCAATTGATTTTTCAATTATTTTACAAGGGTTTTTAGTATTTAAGTCCTTTTATTTTATATTATTTAACTAAAAACCCTTTTTTATAACTTATTTCTATGTTAAGAAAACGATTCCATCGAATCCATTATTTTAAACTAGTAAGATTTTCGCTCACACTTCACGTTGGGTTAATTATTTATTTCTTAACTAAATTATAGAGTGAAAATTTAAAGGTTACAATTTGCTTAAAGTTTTTGTACTCTTGGTATTTGAAATTTAGATTTATTTGCTAACACAGTTAGAATTCTTTTGGGTTGGTGTGGCATTTTGAAAAAAAAACTTAATATTCACGTAACAAAAAAAATATTGTAACAAACCTGAATTTAATAAAGAATTTTAATAGTGCTAAAAATTCTTAAAAGTTCACATCATTAAATTGAAATAAAGTATTTAGACTATGATATTATAAAAATTGAGGTGTGAAATTATATCAAAATTGAAGTATATAGATTAAATATCAAATTTAAGCAAAATATAAAAATTAAATTGAAATTTAACCATTCTTATAATCGAAAAAGTAGAGAAATTGGAATTAAAATTTACCTATAATATTTTCATGTAAAAAAAATGGACAGGTGTCCATTGTGGAATTATATATAATTGTACAGATATCAATACAATTAATTTATGATATACCGTTTTATAATAAATTATTTTAAAATTTGATTTTATATACAAATTAATTGTATACCTTTCGGCGCCAACAAATATTGAATTTAAAATACAAATACAAGCAATTGTCATATTATAACAAATGTTTATTTAAAATTAATGAATTAATAACTTATTTATGAATTCTAAATACTTAAATTAAGTTATAATAATTATATTTAAACCTAAATCCTAAATCTTAACATTAAACGAGCTTCCTTAGAAAATTTTAAAAGAATTATTTTAAAATAATTTAAACTCAAAATTATTTAAATTTTCATAGTTAAAATTATTGTTAATATCTAAATTATAAAAGACCCTGAATAAAAAAATTATAAATGACCCAAATTTAAATCTATTCAATTGAGTCTTAACTCGATTAGCACGAACATTGTTGCTTACGTAAAAAAGAATGTGAGTTCAAGTATGTTAAAACGCATTATCCTCCTATTTATGTATTGGGGGATTATAAGTAATTTTAGGCATTGTGCCAAACAGAATAGATATGATTAAAACTTATAATGAGATTATTCAAAAAAAATCTACTCAAATCGACCTCCGCTCATATTTAGCAAGAAAATAATTAATTAATTAATTACATTTTAAATTTAAGTTTGGAATTAAATTACAATTTGAAATAAATTAGCGTAATTGAAGTGAAGTGAAAGCCTCAACTACAAAGGTTTACATTATTGTTTTCTGCTGAAGGCCGGTAATTGAGATGCACGTGAAATGTCTCCTAGGCTGCCCAGCTTGTCAATTGTGACAGCTGCGTGTTCAATCTTCAATTTGGATCTTAATTTGACTAATTACTTTTTTTTTTCTCATTAACTTCATATTTTTTTTGAAATTTTGAATTCAAATTCTTTTATTTAATTAATAATCAAGCAACATTTTAATCAATTAGCTGATTTTTATTAGACTCTTAAAAGATTAAGAGAGTGTTTGGTAAACAGAGTTTTAGATTTTTTTTAGTTGATTTGGGCAAATGGAGGATTGGGTAGTCAAATCTTCTAATTGTAGTGTTTAGTGAATAGAGGTTTGCAAGAACTTGTTAAGCTAAAACCTCAAAAAAAAAGCTGGGAGGGACAATGTTTTTCACAGTTGATTGAGAATGAGATATGTGGAATGACATATCTAACCATACTTGCAAAAAAAATTATTCCCTTTGCCACATGTTCTTATTTGTGGCATACCCTTATTTGTCAAACACTTTTAAATAAACAGTTAGTAGAATCGGTTGGTCAAACTAGTCACTGCAATCAACAATCAATTATCAACTGTCGGTCAATTGCCAATTAAAACCTAAACCATGCACATTAATATTAACCAAACCCACACATAATAAAATTTAAATCAAAATAAATAAATAAAATCACATATAACTTAAACATAATATTTCAAAATTCTTAAAAGCCTCAATCTTATTATTAAATCAAAACTTCATTTACATTAAATAAATATTTTTTTATAATATAGTATATGAATAGATATATACATGTGCATATATATATATATATGTGTGACGTACGGAGCAATTTTACCAATTTTAGCTATAATGCAAGCTTATGTTCAATAATGTTTTTGTCTGTATTGTCTTATTATTATTAGAGGTACAAAATACAATATATATACATACAACTTCTCTAGATTTATCGCTTTTTCATTTTATTTAAACTCAAAATTTTATTCAAATAAGAATTTAAATAAAATATAAAATCTAAAAATTGGGCATAGAGAAATGTTAGATTTGTTTAAAATATGAGTCTAGCTTGAATTTTAACATTTAAGATTCGAGTCTGGTTTAACTCAACCCATTTTTAATTATCTAATACATATTATTTTATTGTTATATACTATATAATTTGTATCATATTAAAATTAATTTTATAATAATATATAATTTAATGTAAACATTAATAATATGTTAAAGTTGTCTATATTTAATTTTTATTAAATAAAAATATATTAATTTATTGAATAATAAATTAAAATTAGTTTTTTAAATTGAAAATAATATAAACAGACATAAAACATGTTTGAGCTAATTATTTACAAATATAGATATATTTAAATAAATTTTAAAGCTCTTATTTTAAATTTAATTAAATTGATACAAACATGAAATACACTCATATAATATATAATCGTACCCGACTCGATCCATCCAAAATGCGTACTATGGTAATAATATAAAAAAGGATTTCATTTCTCCTTTTATTTTTTCTTTTTATGTTGTTTTTCATTTCTAAGCTAGTGTAAAACTACTACATTCTATTTCGATTAAAATATATATATATATATACACTCTTAGTCTCTTACTTGTTTAATACTACAAGTATTACTATTATTACTAACTTGATTTAATCCATTAACTAAACATAAACTCAGTTAGTGAGATTAGTCAAAAGCATAAGAAAAATATTAAATATAAATTAAGAATATTTATGTTCTATATGAAAAAAACACTACTCATAAATTTTTTTTTAAATGTATACATTTGTACTCGCATTTTCTTAAACCACCCACCTATGGTTACAAAATTAATGTGATATTATTGATGATTTTTTTATAATGCTTAAAACTTTTCATAATTCCTCTCTAATCTTTAAACAGTAAGATAAACGCGTTCAACATGCTCAAACAAACATCCTCCTACACTGGTAATAAAGGTGATGTCAACCAAGTTAAGTCTTAATCTACTTTTTTTTTATTAATTTCATTATAAGTTCTGATCATATTTGTTCTTTTTGACATAATGCCTAAAACTACCCATAGCTCCTACCCAACCCATAAATAGGAGGATAATGTACTTTAGAGCACTTGAACCCACGTCCCCCTGCATTGGTAATAATATCCATTACAATCGAGTTAAGATTCAATCGATCTTAACCTACTATTTATATGACATAAATGGGGATGACAGAATTGAAATATAAGGGATAGTAGTTGTAAAATATAACATTATTCTAGATTTTGGAATAGTTCAACTAAATTTATCAAGTATTATCTCAAGTCAGAAATTAGAACGAATTAAAATTGAAACAATTTAACAGCCAATTTTCTAGAGAAAAACAAGAGCTTGAGGTAGCACTCATGTTAGATCAACAAATGTGAGAAAAACAAGAGCTTGAGGTAGCACTCATGTTAGATCAACAAATGTTTAAAAACTATGTAAAAATTTGAAAACAATTTAATAGTCAATTAAAATTCCAATTCTATAATAGAAAGCCTAGGAAAGGGATAACTTTTTTTTCTGAACAATAACAAAGGGACAAAATTAAGTGAATGAAAAAAAAAAACCAAAGGAAATAAAAAGAAATACAAACAATGATGATATTAATCCTGTTCATAAGTCGATCATCTGTTAAGTTTATAATTATAATTTTAGTATTAGGTACTCTTTATGGGTCAAGTCATCTCGTTAGGTTAATAATTCGACTTTAATATTAGGTACGATTTTATAAATATGATTTGATATGGTGCAATTTTTTATTTTGTTTAAATTAATTTTAAATATAAATATATAAAAGAGTTACTCTAAATTTTAAACAAACGTTTAAAAATGTTAAATCTGTCCCAACTAATTAATCCCTAAGATAAAAATTTGGCAACCATGATGAGCATCTTGTCTTACCTTGAAAGAAAATCTGATTGGAGACAAGAAAATAATGGAGAAGCATTCTATTTGTCAAACATATATTAACACATCCATACATACATGTTGTTTATTTATAGACTCACTGGGGTCCATCAAGTTTAACTAAGAGGAAACTATAATTGGACTTATAATCTTGATGCATTGCAAGTGATGCAACAATCATTGAGTTCAGACCCTAAATTAAGATGGTATATATACGCACACAAAGGTGGTCTCATACGATAGAGGAATTGATTGTAAATTTCAAGTTTAAACTTTAAATTTATATAAAATTTAATCGAGTAATCTTTAAATTAATATTATACATAAATTTAATCTGAATCTGATTCAACTCAATTTATAAACACTTCTAATGGGTAGATGCCTTTTTAAGGAGAAAAGGCAAATAACAGCTTGGGAAAGGAAGATCTTTGAATACAAATCTTGAGCCTCTTATATTGGAAGAGAAAAGGTGGATGCTCACCCAATATTTGGGCTTCAAATGTAAGGAAAAGAGGAGAAAAAAGGTTTATATACTCACCCCATTCCCATGCGCTTTATTAATTGGGATTTCATTTTCCTTGGGATTCATGCATATAAAAGGCAATGAATGCTACTAATTGCTCTACAAGAATATATGACAAGAACAACTACCAAAAAGATTAAATGGGATTTTGGAATGTTGGCCGAAGAAATGAAAACAACCATCCTTTTAGGGGAAAAAAGAAACATTAATTAACTTCCATTGATATTGGTTAAAGTAATCTTCTTCTTCCTTTTTAAAAAAAATTTACAATATAGGAGTAGTTAACCATATCTATAAGCAATAATTAACCAAAAACCTTTAAAAACTATTTAAAAAGTTAATATATATATATGTTAATATAAAAAAAGATCAAAAGAAAGTTGTGGCAAAGAATTGCTATGGGTTAATGTAGGAGAATCAATGCCTATTGCCTACCCATATTTCAATGTGTTAGAAGGTGGGGGAAATGGTAAGGTGTCTTCTTAGGATGGAAACCTAAGCCAATAATACCAAAGAAATGATGACACAAAGCTGGCTAATTGACCATGTAATAATTAATTAATCTAAAAAGGTATTTGTGGTAGAATTTTTTTAAGCATTAAAATTGTCAACATCACCTTCCAATAAACCTATAAATCAGAGGTTAATTTAATTATTCCATTCAGGTAGTGAAGGGTTTAAAATATTATTCTTAGGAAAAAAAAAAAGGTAAAGGTAACCCACCTTTCTCATATCCAAATCCTTGACAGATTTGGGATTGGTTAAAAGTTTCATCATATTCATGTAGAAATTGATGCTCAAATTATTGGAGAGCGGCAACCTTTGCGAATTATAATTTTTGCTCATAATATTCATGTAGAAATTGATGCTCAAATTATAGGAGAGCGGCAAACTTTGTGAATTATAGTTTTTTGCTTTTTTTGGTTGGATTAAATCATGGTACGGTCTTAATGTATTTTATATATCTTTATTAGAATTGTAAACATGAATAACCTAACATTTTTATATTATTATAGGTTTAATTTTTATATAATATAATATAATATTAAAAACAGATAAAGCATGGTTAGGCTTGAATCTTGAATGCTAAAGACTAAATTCGACCCATTTTTAAATAATTTTAATCTTTTTGTTCAAATTCATTTTTCGAATTTATACTCAAATCCTTCCAAATATCAAGTTGGACTTGAGCTTGAACAAATAACCTAACTTAAGAGAAGATTAACTTTTGTTTTACACTAGGATATAAGCAATTTAATTTAGAACGTATGGATGACTAGATATATAAAGGGTTATCAGTATGCTTTATGGAATTCATATACTCATATAGTACATGGCATTCTCTATTAATCTAATTCATGTATAAGTTCTGGTATATTGTAGTATGAAATGTATCAACCCTTATGTATTTATGACGAAGGGACCTGTTTCACCCAACAACAGGAATAAGAAAGATTAGTAGCTTAACTAGTTCTTGAAGAATTAGAATTATCAAAATCTATTATTTGTTTTGATCTTTCTTTGTTTTTCTTTACAATATTTTATCGACATGATGAAGTCTCTAATAGTACTGTAGCAAAATCACTCCAACTTCTTTTCATTATATCAATGTAAAAACCTAATTCATTTGACATATTTTATCTAGGAATTTAGAATACTTAGATTATGGAATTCATCTTAATTCTATGAATCTGGGAGATGCAATTAAAGAAGGAAACCAAGCATTCTTTCAGGATTGCTTGAGAGCAATGTGGGTCAGGCAGGGGGCCCTTACCTCAACCCCCTAAATTGAAAAAATTTGCTTTTGGTCCCTCGAAGTTATATGTTTTTATATGTTAAGTCCTTTTAGAAAATATAAAGTTATGAGTTAATATAATAGTAAAATTGTATTTTAACTCTCATAAAAATTTATAATTCAATCTCACTCCTCTTCCACTCGAAAAAGATTTCTAGCTTTGTCTTTGATTATCTTCCATCACCATCTAGAAACTAAAAACCTTAGTCTTAAGGACCCATTAACCCTTTGGAATGTTTTAAACGAAATGTAAAGAAACGATGACCAAAAAACGGTGATTTGTCTAAATGCTCAATATGAGTGGGTACACTTATGGTTACAAGATTTTAAAATTGTAAGTGAAAATAATTTGGTGGTGTTTAAAATTATTTCTAAATTAAAATTATATGAAGAGAAAATTAATTATGAGGATAGGTTAGAAAAAATATATTTGACTTTCCATGCATCGAATGTGCTTTTGTAGGAGCAATATTGAGAACGTAGATTCACAAAATATTTGAAGTTAATTTTTCAATCTCGTCCAATTAGTTCAATATCATTCCTTGAAGTGAAAGTGACGTTTTCTCAAAGTCGTGGATGAGATCATGGTGGTAAAAGAGTTCGCATTAAAAAAATTAAATATTAGATATGTGAGTATCGATCTTTTGAACTTTCGAAATAAAGTTACTAAAAAGAATTCAATGAAATGGATCAAACATGAGATAAATTCTAAAACGAATAATATGGTGCAAAACAATGAAAATATTTGTTATGAATGCAGAACTAAAGGTTATTGGTCTCAAATATGTCGTACTCCAAAATATTTAGTTGAACTGTACAAAACATCTATTGGGACTTTAACTGCTTGTGGTGCATTGTTTCATTCTTCGTTCGAAAACACTTGAGATAACAAGTTAGGATAGCACTTGAGACAGCATGTTGTGACAGTTAAAGTGTAGTCGATGTATTCGATTGTTAGAAGCTTGTGCTTCGAATGAAAGAAGGAAGAAGAAAGTTAGATTGAAAGTAAACTTTATCCTTGTTATTATTCTTATCTTTTAAGAGTATTTGAAGTTAGTAGGAGACTTGCTTATTAAAGAATTTATGAGATAATTTATAGAGATAATTTAAAGGATAAATTCAGATTTTATATGAGTATTTCAAGGATAAATTCAGATTTTATATGAGTATTTCAAGCCTATCTAAAGGCCTATAGAAAGGCAAATGTTTGGCATCACTTAAAGAGTAGTTTTTGAGTATCTTACTAAGCCATTGTTTTGTTATTCTAGCTAAGTATTTTCGACACTCTTTCTAAGTATTTGTTGAAGAGAGTTTTATTATTTACATGTGAGGATTTTTTTGGGTGAGTCATTGTAACAGTTGGATTGCTTCTTAGTGTAAGGGTAGAGTGGGTTTTAACCAATAGATTTCCAAATCCATTGTTGAATAAATCATTCACTAAGCGCGGCTCAGCAAAACAGGATTGGTGAATCCGAAATACGTTAACAAACATCACGTATTGATTTCTCTCCTTACCTTAGTCTCCTCTTATAATCTATTTGTTAAACTGTCTTGTTCTAATCTATATTGAAACAGAAGTTGGGATATCGAATTAAAACAACCAACAAATCGAAAGCTGCATCACTAAAGGAAAAATAGAAAAATGTTGTTGTGAATTTATCTAAACTTGTTGATCCTACTTATAAATCCCCTTCAAATGTTTATTTTTTATGTTTTTAACTTGTTCGAGGATCATGGCGGCAGTCATTCACTTGAGGGTAAAAATGTTCAAAGATTTTCATTTTATCATATACATATAGGAAGGGATCCATTTATACCTTTGTATATTTTTGTATGTTGAATTTATCAATACAATTGTACTTGTCATGCATGCAAAATTTTGAATTTAATTGACGTCAAATTTAACATGCACAATCTATATTAATGAAATATGAAATATGATGATTAAATCGTTAAATTATCACTTGTACTCTTTTTAAGTTTTAATCACTTAGTTATATTTTTGAAGCATACTATTATGTTATTAGATAATATAAAATAAAATTGAAATTTCTATTTTAAATAATTCAATCCGATCGACGAAAAGCTTTTAATTGATTCGATCACTATTTTAATCAAATTAGCATTAAAAAAAAACCTTTTGTTTTGTTGTTTTTCTTCCTTGGTAAATTTTTGGACGTCTTCATAACAAATTTTATTGGATTGTTAAAAAAACTCAAATTTAGTCCATCAAATGATTAGCCCAAATCAACTAATTATATATGGGTCCAACTGATGAATATTCCATTGCCCAATTAGAGAAAAGCAGAAGAAATTTGATAAGCCCAGGCATTTGAGAATCAAGCTATTGCACTAGAGATGGGCCAATATGGAGTAAGCAAACTGAATCCAATAACATTTAAATAATTAAATTTTAATTTATTTATGGTTTAATGATAAATTTGGTCATTAATATTTGCATAATTTTTAAAACGGTCCTAATTGTATTTTTGAGCCTTTCTGGCCATCAACCTTTGATTTTTTTTTCAAACTACTTTTCTAGCAAATTTAATAAATAAATTCAAGGTTTTAATCTTTTTAAGGTTTTAATCTTTCATACGTTTATTTACTAAGAGATCTTTCTATTGAATTAATTTTTTAGATAATTATGTTTATTTTCTTTAAATTAAGAGTTATTTTTTAATTTCATGTATTATTTATTTTATTATTTTCCACATGTAATTATCTAATAAGGTTATTTTAAGTAATAAATTACATCTCATTAAAATATTTCACATAACCCCGCTAACCTTTTAAACGGTATTTTCATTAAATCTATTAGAAAAACAATTTAAAAAAGAACAAAAGTTGATGGCCAAAACAGGCTCAAAAATACAGTTAGAATCATTTTGACAAAACATGCAAACATTAATGGCTAAAATTGCCATTAAACCTTTATTTATTCAGTTTCTAAGTTCATATCATAGTAATTTGGGAATAAGTTTATGAAATTACTTGTAAGGATATATATTGTACAACGTTGTACTGAAACGCATACGACATTTCATCATTTATTTAAGTATTACACGAAAATTATTTGAGTTCTTAATGACCTAATACTCAATAAATAACCTTGATTTTCACTAAACTTTAAAACAAAATCACAAAATAATTAAATCTACTTTGAGTACTTAATATATCCCACAGAGGTAGTATTAACATCTTTGATCAAAGTCCCAAGCACCGGAGCCGTCAAGCACCTTGACGTATCTTCCTTGTAAATGTATCCCTTACATTTGCAATCTTTGCTGCATTTGTCCCTGCATTGTTCAACCTTCATTGGACCTTCTCCATCATCCAAATATGGGTTCAAAAAATGTTCCACCCCCACGATTTTGTAGTAATCGAACTTAGCTCCGGCCCGGCAAGGTACCGGCTTCGGTGGTTTACAGCTTTCGCTCCAACCCAACAGCCCGTTCGGACTTGGGCAAGCCACGCACATTCTCTGGTCACATAACCCGTATGTGCCGCACTTGGATGGCAAAGCGCATTCCCTAACGAAGTAACTTGAGAAGAAAGCAAAGCTCTCTTCCCATTTTAAGTAACTCGCTGGGGGAAAATATGTGAAAGCCCTTAGGTTTCCATCGGATCCGAGTCTTAAGAATGAATATGTGCCATTGTAGTTGACTTTATTAAGGTTTATTGTGCTGCCTCCACCTATCGGACGAACTTGGAGGAGTCGCCGGCCGTTGCCTGCCGGGGAAGTGCTCGGTTGAGCTTGTAGATGTGTTAAACTTAACACCAACTCGTAAGGGGTATTTGTTTTATTAACGTCTTCAGGCTCGGCAGCAAATGTCACAATGTCAGCAAAATCCTTTGTAGGCCAGCCCCCGTAAATAAGTTGCTGGCCCAAATTATTTAGATACATAATGAACCCATTATGGTCTAGTATCAGACTATACGGTCCATCAGAGCCGTCCATGTCAGATTTCCGGCTAACGAGCTTGTTCCGACCGTTGATTTTAACCGATTGACCCACCAACAAAGTATCAGTAGGGTAATCAAAGCTTTGCCAAATGAATTTCCCATTTTTATCAAACAGTACCAAGTTACCATTTGGTAGTAACCTAATCCCAGTGACACCTTTGTTAGCCGTATTGGTTTGCCACACAACACGACCATCCGCATCCGCCAACACGAAATTCCCGTCCTCGCCAAATTTGAGGGTGGCATTTTCATGAACCGGATCGTTCCGGTTAGCGTCCCACACCCATCTCATTAGGCTTTCGTCGTTGGGAATGCCAGCTCGCATGGCAAAAATGTAAGCATCAGGAGTGGTATTATAGAAGCAAAGGCGAAAAGGGTAGGTGTAAAAAGTGTACACATCGTTTCGGATCACTCGATAGCTAGCGTCGTATTCGATAATCCGATCTCCGAACTCACCTTCGTTGATGAATTCAAAGGTTTCGTTTGCAGGGACTTTGGCTAGAGTGGTAGCAAAAGCAAAGACAGAAATGAAAATGAATTGAAAGAAAAGGGAAGATAATTGAGAAGCCATTAAAGCTCAATTGTTTTTTCCTTGTGAGTAAACTTGCGTTTGGATGAGATAATAGGAGTGGTATATATAAGTAGTGGTTTTCAAAGGGGGATTAAATGTGGCATTCAAAGTCAAAAAAATCAGGTTTGGCTTTATGATTAATTTCCTCAACGTGTGCCCACTTGAGCTTAGCCATCGTTATCAAATCATGCTACAAGACTTTTCAGTGTGGGAGGGAAAAAACCCGTCCGGGTTCGGGTTCGGGTTCGGGTTCGGGTTCCGGGTTGAGGCAAGGTAGGTGCTATTCTAATATTAGTCGGAGTGAAACAGGACAGGACGGGTTTAAGGAAAATCCCCTCCATCTCGAATTTAAATCAAAATAAATTCATAATTCCTTACAAAAAAAGTTGATTACAACTAACGAGTTAGCACATAGTTAATGTTAATCGTCCATGGAAGTCCATCTTAAAATGAAGAAAATGTAAGCTATTGTTGGGTGGAGGGAATGATTATCTTTAGATTTTGGAATCACAGAGCATATGCTATTGTATTGAAGTAATCTATGGTCCACTGAATTGAAGATAATGTCCCCATTTTATCTTCAATTAGCTTTGTTGCTGCCGAGAAATTTAATCCTGTGCCCATCAATGGAGACATACACACCCCAGATTCTATGTATTACTGTCAAAGAGATGACCACGCGTTTGGCCTTCCTATACCCCATTTAATTTTATACAAGTACAACGTGAAAAAAATATATCTATAAATCTAATCAATCTTATAATACCAATCATTCGTTTAAATATCTCACATTTTGTTAAGAATTAAAATTCTAATTCCTTAAATATCATCAAAATATATATTCTTTACAAATGTTTATCAGTAATATATTTAAAATAATAAGATTTTTTTTTAAAAATTGACTATAAAGAAAACAAAATTGATAAACATTTAATGGTTCCGAAGAAAACTACTGACTTTTTTACTACATTTGCCTCAACAAGTTGTAGATTTAGCTGTAAAAAATTCATTGACTGCTATTTTCCCTTTCATCCCAGTCCAAGATCTAATTGGATTTCATGATGCTTTGACTGTTTCCTTGATTTTTTATCATACACGTGTTATATATATATATATTTATATCATACACACACGCTACATTCAAAAAGAGTTGCTTAAATAAAAGTCTATCATTTATTCACCTGAGGCTCGAATCTAAATGAAACTTTTTTTTGTTTAAAAGATATGAGCATTTCAAACTATTACATAATAATTAATCTAGGAACAGATAAATCAGGGGTTTGAGACCAAAGGTGAAAGCTGATGTTCATTCCTTCTGCAGCCTTTGCTAAACAATCAGCCAACGTTACGTGTCAGTTAAACTGGCATTCTAATCATGCCTCAACAAATCTCGAATCGCATTTACGACATGCGATTTTGAGTGATTAATTATCATGTTCCCCTTAATATGGTGTAGCGCTTCCAAACAATCTGATTCTAACAACACATCTCAACAACCAAGCTTCCAAGCCTGTTCAAGATCAAATATGCCCCAGAGTTCTACGTTATATGCGCTACACAATCCTTTGTTCCTTGCAAATCTCAAACACGATAAACCATCTGTATCTCGGATCACACCACCAGTCATACCTATTCCATATTTCTCAAATTCTGACCACCATCCACATTAATTTTCCTAAATGAAACTTATTTTTTATAACATTTTAAATATAATAATATTGGTAAAATTCTAGATATAAGTCCTTGTTTTATACAATTTTATGAATTTAATCTCTCTATTATAATTTTGTTATTTCTAATATTTACTTTTCAAAATTGAGCATTTTCAATCCCCATGCCAATTTCTTTTTTAGTATCAAATATTTTGACATAACTTATTTTTAAAAATATGTAATGACATGACATATATTTTGATATATTTTGTAGTTTAATATTTTTTTCACATTAAAAGAAAAAGAAAATCATGAGGCATGGCGTGGTGGTTGCTCACCTCTAAAGACGAAGTCAGAAAATTTAATTTTTTTGGAGCGAAATTAAATTGTATATTTTTACAATAGTAAAAATATAATTTTACTATTTTAATAGCCTATATCTTTATACTTTTTATAGGATTAAATCAAATTTTTATCATTTTGGGAGGTCAAAGTGTAATTTTACCATTACCAATTTAACATTTTATAACTTATAAAATGGCCTTTAGGGGGTCGAGGCCTCTGCCAACCCCACTGGCTTCGCTACTGCTCACCTCGTCCCCTAAACATGTAGTCGGGGGTTCAGTCCGCACTTATAAGAATAAAGCACATATCATAACCAGTTATAGAGAGCACCCACAGCGAACATATTAGTCACTGATACCGGTAATGGATACACTAATTTTGACCAAAAAATAAAAAAAAATATAATATTTATCTAACTATACAAAAAACCCAAGGTATATATATTATATCATGTGTTAAAAATAAACTTGATCAAATTATTTAATTAGATTCACACAAAAAAATGACATCAAAATTGAAAATGCACATTTCAAAAATAAATAAATAAACTAAAAATATTCAAATTGTAATAGAGGGACTAAATCAATTAAAAATGCGTAATACAATAACATTCCATATTGATAAATAAATCTAATCTTTAAACAAATTTAAGTCTAAATATCTTATTCCTCATGGTTTTCAAAATTAGAAAAGATTAGCCAATCAAATTGGTCGGATTAGTAGGATCAGGAGTTAGTTGAGGATTAGTTCGGATTAATTAACTTATGAATCAGTACAAATCAATTAAATTAAACTAAAAAATTAAACCGACAGTCAAACTAAATTTTTACTTTTTATTTTCATCGCTTTTAATAATTTATTTAATAGAATCAATAACCTCACCAAATGAATCATTAATTCAATTTTGAAAACCTTGCTATTCCTCGTATTTATTTTTTCTAAAATAAGAATATTAAGTATAGATTAACTTTGAAAATGTCCTTAGATTCGCTTAACCATAAGGTGAAAGAAGAAAACGACCTCAGCAATTTGCAATTATGCTCCCGACATTATCCAAATCAAAAGCAGGCCACGTGTTTTTCTCTAGTAATACTAAATCTTTTATAATAAAAATTGTCGACAAATTACATAATATATTCTAAAATTAAATTTTCCTTTTCTTTTCTTTTTTAATTTGTATATAAAAAAATTATTTGATTCCAAACTTAAGTATTATATATGAAAATTAATTTCTATTTCTGTACAATGTATGGATAAGTTGTGTGTATTAAATTTTAATATTTTTATAACATAGTTTTTGTTTAATTTTTAATATTTTTGAGAATCATTAATAAATTATTGTAATTAAAATATTATAAAAATATTTAAATAATTTAAATTAGATTATATTAATGTTATTTAATCTTTAAAATATCTCCAAAATATTATAAACTAATGATATTCTTTTTACTTTTTATTGTAATTAATCTTTCTCTTTGTAGTTTGTGTTGATATTTACCGTAAAGTTTATTTTTTATGATAATCCCAAACCATTTTTATTAGATGAAATACATTAATATTTTTACTTATTTTCATAATTCTTTTTATTTTAATTAATCTTTCCTTTTGCTAAATTAAAATATAAATTTACTTATGACATATTTTAACATAAACTCTAAACTATTAATATTTTATTAAGTAAATTTAATATACACTATTTTAATTTACTTAATAAAATATTAATCTTTCCAATTTTTATTGTAACTTATAATCTTGTCATAATTCTTTTTAATCATTTGTTGGGGATCAACCTGTATAAACAACGAGATAATAAAATTGGAGAAGAATGAACACAAATATTTTATGTGGCCTATGGTCTGAAATAGGGAAAAACCATAGATAATGGAGGTTTCGACTTTTCAATAAATGAGTAAACAAACGATAATACAATATGGAGAAAATTAATCTAAATGTACTAAACATACATTACCTAAAGCCTCGAATACAAAGCTCAAAGTCTCAAAGAGCAAACCGATAAACAAAAACTTAAATCTCATAGGGCACTCACAAAAAAGGGCACTATAAGATACCCTCCATAATTATCACGAAACTCTCACCAAAACTCATATGCGGTTACAATTTGTTGCCCTAAAGAAAAGCCCATTTTCTTATTGGCCTCTTAAAATAAGGATACAAGGCCCCTTTAAATAGGCTAAGATTAGAGTTGTAATTATACTAAAATATCCTTGGAATAATTAGAGTTTAATTGGAAAAAATAGCAGAGTTTAGCTGAGAGAAGAATACAAGGCACACCCCACAAAATTCCACCTTGACTCATATTTATCACGCCTCCTTTTTCGTTTCCGTTATGGGCCTAACTCAGATTTTGAATAATGTCAATCAATTCTAAACCGTACTCGATCTTGGAAACTGAAAGACTCTTAGTCTTCAAATCAAAGTTGTATAATGTAACAAGGGCCAGTAATACTCGAACAGGAGAGAAAAGATCAACTCTCTCCACCTGATAAATGCATTAGCGCCTAACCATTCAATCTATGTCTTATTTCTTGCTTATTTAAGTCACTCAATTGTATATATTTATTTTGAGCTCAACTTACATATTCTTCATTAGCTTACACATTTACTCAATTTTTTTTCTTATTAACTTATTTAACTTTATATTTTTTAACACATTTCTATTTTAGTTTATATACAATAATTAATACTCATAATTAAGTCTCATTATTAATATTTCAATTCATGTTACCCATTTTCCAATTAGGTCCTAACTTAATTAAAACACACTACTTTCAAATTAAACCTCGTAATCAAGTTTTGTTTTAAATGAATTAATATAATCATACCTGATTATTATTTTAATACTTTAATTAATTATTTATGACCCTTGGGTATCTGTTTCAAACCCTCGATTTTATAAATGTTCAAAGATAACCTTACAAATCGGGGCATGACCACTTTCGATTTTCACAAACCTGATTCTTTTAACCCGATTTTTGAGGTCTAACAGTTATTATCTTTAGAGATAAGTGTAGAAAAAAAAAGAAAATTATAATATTTCAATATAAAATTTAATAGAATGATATTTATTTTTTGAACACGCGTATGTTAAATATTTGGTAAATACTACTACATTGTAAAGAAAATGAATGGACTGAATGAGGGAAGCCTTGAAAGGGCAACTAAGAAGGTCAGGCAACAAGAGGAGGATCCACTAGATGATGGGGGAAGGGAAGATCCTATGGATCCTTTTACTCCCAAAATGGTTTCATTTAGGGACATGGTGATGAATTCGTCGTTAGCTGACAACTCTAAGGAAGACTCCTAGGCAGAGGATGATATTAAATTAAGATATGATAATGTGAGGAAGGAGATCATTGATGGTGTCCCTTCCATTGATTTCTCTGAGTGAGTTCATTCACTAATTGAGAAAAACATGTCCAAGACTATTGTTGTTAAGTTGTTTGGAAGGAAAATATGTTATAATGCTTTGTGGAACAAAGTGTGCTCCTTATGAAAACCAACAATGTGCTTTCAATTGATAGACATTGAGACTGATTATTATCTCACAAAGTTTGAATCTTTTGAGGCTTACACTAATTTCCTCTCTAGAGGACCATGGGTGATCTTCGAACACTATTTGACGGTTCAACCATGGATGCCTCAATTTACACATTACATCCATACCCCCACAAAGTTGTAGCGTGGATTCGTATTCCCAATCTATGAAGAATGTTGTATAAGAAAAGTATTCTAAAGGAGATTGGAGAGATGATTGTAACTGTAATCAAGATCGATCTTCAAACTAATAAAGATTCAATGGGACAATTTGCTAGATTTTTCGAAGCCTCTTGTTTCAAAAATTTGGATTGCCAAAAGAATCCACAAAGTTAAGTACGAGTCTCTTCCAACAATATGCTATTAATATGGATCCTATGGCCACTTGAAAGAAAGATGTCCTAGTGTCACGGGGCTAGACCTTTCGTCTCGCAAACCGTGCGGCCTTAGGCGATCCGTTCGCTCCAAACTCGCCCAAGTTAGCCTTTACGCCCAAAAGTGAGGATTCCTTAGAATTCCTCCAAGGCACCAATTTGTATAGCGGAAGCGATTGTGCCAAAAGAAGCTACAAAAGAACAATGTAAAGAGCGCCATAAAGTGTTTGAGTAAATGCTCTCAATTCTTATTTACAAAGAATAATGAAACAATTCAGGAGTGAGTACAAATGAGGGGGAGGCTCTCTATTTATAGTTGAGCTCCCCCAAAACCGATGGTCAAGATACAATTACATCGACGGATGAGATTTAACCATATCCCTAAATTTTAGGGATTTACAAGATAAGCCTTATCAAATCTAATCTAATCTTTACAAGATATGATTCCCTCTATCTTCTAAGATTAGTTACCATATTAGCCTAAGTTGCCATCTCTTCGCTATCGGGCCAACCAGGCTTTAATCTGACAGGCTTCTCCAATATCTCTTTGAATCGGGCCAGTTCTTGTGGGCCAAATGATCCCCATCTGAGCAACAGACCTCCATTGGATGCATTTGGTGCGCTGGTCACGGGCTTTGAACTGCGGCCCGTAACATTCTCCCCCACCTATTCTCGCAACGTCCTCGTTGCGACTTCCGAATGGCACTGACTTGATTCGCATCGGTCTCGTCTCGACGCCTTAGCCTTTCCCTTCTTTCGGGACTCTTGTCTCGACTTACGTCGCTTCTTAACTCGAGCCGTCCTACTCGCTGCATTTACTCTGGTCAACTGTCCTACATGCATCGCTTCCTTTTTCTTGAAGTCTGATGCACCACCCACCTCTCCCATAGGTGGAAGCCTTGTCGGTGACTCGGCCAACTCTGACGCTTCACTCAACTTGAGCCTCATTGGTCCCAGCTTCACTGTTTTCATCGCAACCTTTTCCACTAAGTTCGATGACAAACTCACTTCTTCCTTGGGTGGAAGCCCCTCCGATGACTCACCAAGCTCAGACGTTGCCTTTCTTTTGACTCCGGCTTACTTTGGACAGTTCCGCAACTCATGCGGACCACGGCACAAGAAGCACTTTACTCGCTTCTTTTTGCTCCTCTTTTCCCTCTTGGCTTCGGCTTTTCCCTTGCTCGAACCAAGCTTCTTGGGCTCCTTGTCTGCTCCATTGTTCCCCTCGATGACAGACTTTCTTGGACACTTCCGCAACCTATACGGACCATGACACAAGAAGCACTCCACTGGCTTTTTCTCGCTTTCGGCCTCCTTGGCTTTGATACCCCTTGCACTCGAACCAAGTACCAAGGCCTTACCCACCGGCTTCTCCTTAAGCGCGGATTTCTTCAGACATTTCTTTAACATGTGTGGACCGTCGCAAAGAAAGCATTTCAGCTTGTCTCTTTTCCTCTTGGGTTTCTTCTTCCCAACTCGTGGTTTCCCATTACCACCATTGTCGCCGTTGCCATTGCCATTAACACTATCTTCCTTGTGATCCATTTCACATACGCCCCTTCCATCGGACTTGGAAGAGCCAAGCTTGTCTTTCCCTAGACCAAGCTTGACCACGGACTCAACTACCGTCATGGCTTCCGACAGCTTTTGGACACCTCTTTATTCCACCTCCTGTCTGACCCACGGCTTCAATCCCTTTTGAAAAGCAAGCAATGCTTCTTCATCAGTCACATCTAAAATTTGGAGTATGAGTTCCTTGAACTCTCGAACATACTTCCCCACTGTGCCCCGTTGCATTATCCCTTGCAACTTTGCCCGAGCTTCTTCCTCGGTAAACTCTGGGTAAAACTGTCCCTTCAATTCGCATTGGAACTCTTGCCACGTCCCAATCTCACCATGCCTTTTATCTGTGGTCCTACCTCGCCACCATAAAAGCGCAATGTCAGTAAGAAACATTGAAGCAGTGTTTACCTTAACAGCATCCTCCATGATGCCTTTGGCACAGAAGTAGTTTTCCATCCTTCATAAGAAATTATCCACATCACATGCAGACCTTGTCCCCACAAAATCTTTCGGCTTTGGGACATCCTCATTACTGAGTGCTGCATTTGCCACTCCTTTCCCCACGGCTGCTTGACACAAGGCCAGCTCTCCCTCGAGCTCTTCTATTCTTGTGCTCAAAGCCCTCGTCGTGGCCATTGTTTCCTCCTTCAAAGCCATCATCATGGCCTCGAGAGCATCATTCCTGTCCGACAGCTTATCCCTGTGTGAATTTAACAACTCATTTACCTTATCCATGGTGGAACCAAGGGACATCTTTACATAGCCTCTGGACTGCTCCTTCCAGTTTGCTATGCGATCCTCGACCCCATCGAGTGCCTCCTTTACATCCTCCATGGATCCCTCGAGTTTTCTCACACGTTCCTCTACTGCCGATAATGTCTCCCTCAAAGACTTCCTCGCCCACATTTGTTCGAACTCTTCTTTTGACATCCCAACAGTGCCTTTGAACTAATAACTCGAATATTACTTGGTTCAAACCTTGGCTCGGATACCACTTGTCACGGGGCTAGACCTTTCGTCTCGTAAACCGTGCGGCCTTAGGTGATCCGTTCGCTCCAAACTCGCCCAAGTTAGCCTTTACGCCCAAAAGTGAGGATTCCTTAGAATTCCTCCAAGGCACCAATTTGTATAGCGGAAGCGATTGTGCCAAAAGAAGCTACAAAAGAACAACAGAAAGAGCGCTCGTAAAGTGTTTGAGTAAATGCTCTCAATTCTTATTCACAAAGAATAATGAAACAATTTAGGAGTGAGTACAAATGAGGGGGAGGCTCTCTATTTATAGTTGAGCTCCCCCAAAACTGACGGTCAAGATACAATTACATCGACGGATGAGATTTAACCATATCCCTTAATTTTAGGGATTTACAAGATAAGCCTTATCAAATCTAATCTAATCTTTACAAGATATGATTCCCTCTATCTTCTAAGATTAGTTACCATAGCCTAAGTTGCCATCTCTTCGCTATCGGGCCAACTAGGCTTTAATCTGACAGGCTTCTCCAATATCTCTTTGAATCAGGTCAGTTCTTGTGGGCCAAATGATCCCCATCTGAGCAACAGACCTCCATTGGATGCATTTGGTGCGCTGGTCACAGGCTTTGAACTGCAGCCCGTGACACTAGTACCAAAATAAGAAACCTTTAGAAGAAGTAACTTATGTTATTCATGAGTCAAATGTTCCTAGTACCAAATTGTAACATCCCAAATCTGGCCTAGACGTTATGGTCGTATTTGGTGTGTTACATTGAAGTGTCTCTCAAAAATTTAGCTTGTTGACAAACTTGTACCAATCGCGAAAAGAAAAATCGAAACTGACCAAAATTTCAATTGCGAAAGAGAGAATTCTCTTCAATACAGAAAACTTTAGCAGCCAAAAGACCAATTCGGCACTAGTAACCCCCTAGCCGAATTTCCTAGAGTGCTAGAGTCCAGATTCGGCACAACGCTTCCATTTATCAACTCATTGATTTTCTCCTCAAATCTCTCCCCTTATCACTCCACCGATCTCTCCTTAACTCCCTCTATGATCAGTTCAAACTTCCTTCTGTAGTATTTCACTCCAACTCTGCCACTTACATGGCTCGAGCAGGAAAATAAATACCCCATTGCGCAACCCAAGACTTGAACCTCAAACCTCAAGGAAACTCTACACACCACCTTGCCACTAGACCGCAAGCTCTTTTATGACATAAAACTAACAATAAAATTTATAAGGCCTACCTGTCTATGTCCAGATTCACTTAAGGGCAAAAATTAAAAATTTTGCCAAGGCCAAGACTTGAACCCAGGCTCCTCAAACACTCCCAAACACACTCAAATCACTTAGCCATTAAAGCAAACAAGCAATCAGTGTCAAAACATGCAAAAATTAGAGACATATTTTAGGGCGTTACACAAATGTTCCATTGCACTCGATATACTTTGCTACACTTACATCATTTGTCTAAAGACATTTACAATTATTATATAACTACAACTCACCAGAAAAGACCTTGCCAAAAGACAATACCTTACCCTACATGGCTATAATTAGCTATCCCTTAAGTGTCTTGCACGTGGCCCCTCACATGGTCACATCCCTAACCTAGCCAAGGGAGCCTACAAAGACAACACCTTCTTATCTCTCAAGAACACGTATGGTAGACTCCCAATCTTCAAGACGTATATAGCTTCTTAAGATTTACAGGAAGGACTCCTTAAAGACCTTTGGGGTTAACCAACATCAAGACCATGCAAACACTATTAAAGACCGTACTTTCTACCACCACCTTCTAAAGACCCTCCATCACTATTTCACTCTTGTATAACTCTTGGGCACCGGAGGAATCATCATCAACCTTTAACCCATTTGTTTGTATCTATAATGCTAGCTCAAGTTGTAGCATTTTCATCCAAAAATGTCCTATATGATATAGGGATTGTATTTGGGTCTAACCATGTGCAATTGCACATGATTCATCTTCTCAGGCATCGTACAAGGCACTCCCACTATGACCCTATCACATTTTATGGCACTTGGACTTTCAACAGGACCACTTTGTGAACCCACTCGAGCTCTTGATAGAATCAAGAGATAAAACCCTCCACCAAGAACAATATCTAACAATTGTTGGTGCATCCCTTTACCTTTAATCCATAAAATTCTCAATAAAATCAAAGCACATCATCTAAAAAAATTACAACCTTGAAACATATTCTCATATGAGTTAAAAGGTTATTTATTTTTTAAAATTTGTAGCAAAATTTTTTTGAAAAAAAGTTCAATAAAATTATTTGAAAATAATAAAATCTTCATAGCACTTATATCATCCTTTACTTATCAACATCATTTAGGTTGAAGGCTCGATTATTATTTGATGTTTAGTGAACTTGTTTTCCAAAAAAGTTCATTTCCTAACCCTAAATATATTTTCAGGAATTAAGTTTAATTTTCAATTAAGTTCTTTTTTAATTTTTGAATTTGGATGAGTATCTAATTTTTATTAAAATAAATTAAATAAAATTGATACATAATAATTCATGAACTGAAATCTCATGATGGAAAACTTTTTGATGCATAGACTTTGATCAGTATGACTAGTACATTAATGAAAAATAAATAAATTTTGAATTCAAAGATAAATTGAATCATAAATTTTTAGAGGTTAAAATATAATTTTATCATGTATTAATTTATGATTTTATTATTTTTTTAAAAGGATTTAAACTTTTTTTATTTATTTTGAAATATTTTCATTTTGGGGCCAACTATTGCTTACCTTTTTACCTTTATCTCTGTTTGAATTGATGTCGTGAAGAGCAATGATACAAATACGTGTCGACTTGATTCTACAATCAAACATTTGAAGCAATAGTTGGAACATTGTTACCAGATACAGCGTAGCCAAAACAACATGCTTGAGTTGCCTTATCTTTCAACTGGCCCGCCATTCGAATATAATTGCACCACAGCTAAGCTAAGACTTTCAAAGCCATCACAAAAGACTCCACTCACAGTTTGTTGCCTTTGCTCGTATTTATCCATTGTGGTTGCAAAATTCTGTCGGTGACGACGGTCTATAATCTTATGAGTTTACCCATATTTATTAGAATTTATTATTTTCTTCTAATAAATATACATACGGTTATAATGATATTTCTAGTATAATAATAAAAATTTATCATGCAAGTAAAGTATATTGGGTTTCTTATTTTATCCATTAATGGAAGTTTTGTTCAACTTCAAAATTTTGTTTGATTGCTAATTATTAGACACATTTATAACTCAATTCATTCAGTTCACATCAAGATTTAATTAGACACTAATTCAGTTAAGTAATAAATAAATAATTACTTTTTAAAAATAAATTATATTATTTTGATGATATATATATATTTTATTTTTTACATTTTAATATATAAAATATACATAATAAGATTTAAACTTAGGACACAATAATCTTAAATATCGTTATTTTACCATTTCAACTACAACATTATTTGTATATAAATTATATATTTGTTACATAAATAAATTTTATAAATATTTATACTATACATTAAGTATTTGACCAAGTTAATATGCCACTCATCAACTAGGTTAATTGATGGATCCCGACTTAATTGTAAAGTAATCAAAATCTCAATAATTTTATAAAACAATAAATATTATCTTGTAGGTGTCGAAACCATTTTTTTGAAAAAAACAAAAATTTTAGGTTGTCGACTTTAAAAAATGAAAATTGGGAGTCGCCACCAATATTTTATTAAGGTGTGATTGGGTCACCTAAAAATGACTTTGGTCTACAAATTTTAGAAAAACAGGTCCGGGAGTCGGTTACGTATGAGGAAGGATTAGCACCCTCATTACGCCCAAAAATTGGTACCTAGTTAATTAATTAATGTCTTAATGTCGAAAATTTGAAAATCGTAATCCTTAGCAAAAACTTAAAACGTTACATATTAAGACCCTTATCATTTCAGAGAAATAAAATACCACACCCAATACGTTAGGGCACGACATTCTAATTTTCCCCAAAAATGAATTAGGGCAAAATACTAGTGCAATAAAAAATGTAAAAGAATATCCATTTATTCAAGTTTTAATAAATCGCGGCCCAATACGTTAGGGCACAATTCCTCTAAAATCCCGAACTCGGAATATTTCCTTTATTATTTTTTAAAAAAATATTCATTTCGAGAAATCAATGCATCACATCCAATACGTTAGGACACAACATGTTGAATTCCTAAGAATGAGTTCTTATTTTTTTGATTAAAGAGAAATCCTCGATTGTTAGATTTTCAAAAAAATCGGAACCCAATACGTTAGGGCTCAATTTCCTTGAGAAATCCTAAATACGAGTATTACCTCTATTTTGAAGCGTTTTATTTTAAAATTAAATAAGAGATAGGGTAATGTTATGTTGAATATGAGAATGAATGCCCCTTAAACAAATATCAATAATAAATACAACAATTTCATAGAAATAATATGAATAAACAAATAAATAAACAAAATAATGACGTGCAAAATATCAAATAAATAGGCAAGATAATAATAAAAATATGCAAACATAAATTAATAAGCGAATAAAAAATATACTTGTACACATAAAAAAATACATAAGTTTTAAACAATTAATATAATATTAAAATTAATTAAATAAATTAAACATGTGTATATAAAATATAAGTATGCGAAAATTTTAGTATAAAAAAAACATAAATACATGCTTAAATATACATATAAAAAAATAATAATTGCATATGAGAATTATAAAATAAAAATTAAAAGAATACAATTGCATTATCAAAAATATTGATTTTTAAAGAAAATATGAAAATGGACTAAATTGGATCGCTAGTAAAGATCCGGGGTAAATTCGTAAATAAATAAAGGCTGGAGGACTTAATTGAACACTCGAATTACATAGAGGGGCTGAAAGGGCAATTTTCCCTTCTCCTCTAAACGACGTCGTTCAAATTAGACCAAATTGAAATAAAAATAAATAAAATGGTAAATTAAAAAAAATAAAAAAAATTTAATTACAAAAACATTAAAAGGCGGAGGGGCTAAATAAAATAAATAAAATTCGCAGTGGTATCACCTTCTCCCTTTTTTAAAATCGTAAATAAGTAAAAAATAATCAAAAGAAAAAAAATAGTAAGCCACCTTTAAAAAACTGCCAATCGTTTTCTTATTTTATTCCTCATTTTCTTTTTACAATGAAGGGAGAGGCCTCTATTTATAGTTGAGCCTCCCCAAATCTAACGGTACAGATCAATTACATCAACGGCTGAGATTAAAGGGTATCTACAAATTAAATCTCTAAAATTACAAAATCATATCTTCTAAGATTGCATATCATATCTAAGATTATATATCATATCTAAGATTGCATATCATATCTAAGATTATATATTATATCTAAGATTGCATATCATATATAAGATTGCATATCCCTGAAGATTATGTTTCCATAAGCTTGTAGATGGACCTTCAACCTTTTCAAGTAATGGGCAATTTCGATCGGGCCAAATGATATTACTTTAGATTTTTTTTTGTGAGCCCGGGCTAAAATTGGGTATTACAGTAGATATTTTCATGATCTTTACTTTTAAATATATTTTTTTTCATAAATTCTTTTCCCTACTTCATGAATATGTCATAATCTAACACGAATATGATAAAAGTAAATAAAAGTTAATTTCTATATATAATAATATAGAAAGAAACACATAGACACGTGCCCATACGTGCTTGCTTCACGCAAAAGATTTTGAATTTAATGATTTGATGACGAAGTTTTCTTAGTCCTTCATCCATAATCTAGACTCTTACAGATAACTATATCATTATGATGCATGTCCTTTAGATTATTAATGTAACAGAGACATGCACGTAACCATAAGAGTTAAAAAAGCTGTCTTGTCTTAAGCAAATTTAAGACACGTTTTTTGGCGTCTCACCTTCTAAATTATGTCCTTTTATTATAACGGTATAAATGATTGATACATAGCATTGATTTTTTTCCCTTTTATAGGAATATTAAAATGCCAAGTGTTGATAATTCAAGACAGGAAATGACAGCAGGGAGGCACAGAATCCTGAAATTATTTTGGTCAAACAAAACCCTTTTTATTATTAATTTAGCAGCCATCCTTTACCGTCCCCGCCCTAACTCCTTATGCTCTTGAAAATATTAGTCCCTTTGCTTTTCATTTCATAGATTTAGTCTCTCTACGGATTTGATTTAAAGATTAATATGTGTTTTTAATATGCCACACGTTCAAATTTAACAGAAGTATATTAATACTTTTATCAATTAAATTTAATATGTTAAGTTAAACAAGCACAGGGATTAAATTTCAAAAAGTTTTAAGATTACAGGGACAGTGAAAATAATTAAACCATTTTCTCAATCTTCTTAAATTTTCAGCCTAATTCAATCCTAATCCTAAAAGCTGATTATAAAGCTAATTAAACATTTAAGTGGATTAATTTTAAAATAATTATTTAATACATGAGTCACGAATGTCACGACAAGGGAAAACTCTTCGTCAGTGATGCAATTCGAAGAATATTAATTAGTTCCATTGTAGCAGCCTCTGCTTTAACCTGGCTGAAAGAATTCCCAGAATTTGCAGTGTTAACATCAACTGCACCTTAAGATAATATAAGGTCAAAATCATTGTGGATCAGATTGATATATTCTAGTAGAAGGCAAAGATTTATTTATTTTTTTTGTCAAAATATTTTTGAAAACCCAATTTTTTACTCTCATGAACTTATTTTATTATACTTTCATGGTATCCAATGTGCCTTTATTGAAATTTGAATCCTTATAAATAGACCATGCTTGGCTGCTCCATCTCCATATTATCAAAGCTTTCATATCCAAAAATGTCTCTTCACTCTTCTCTCACCATGTCATTGCTGTCTTTCTCCTTTTTGTTGCTGTTTACTTTTAGTGCCAAAGCTATTGTTCCTCCATCTGAAACTTTTAGGTTTGTCAACGATGGAGAATTTGGGCCGTATGTTGTTGAATATGGTGCAAATTACCGTGTCATAAGCATAGCTAATGCCCCCTTCCAGCTTGCGTTTTATAACACCACCTCTAATGCCTTCACCCTTGCGTTACGCATGGCTACAACGCGTTCCGAGTCGCTCTTCCGATGGGTTTGGGAGGCCAACAGGGGGAACCCCGTTCGCGAGAATGCCACGTTCTCTCTCGGGACTGACGGGAACCTTGTCTTGGCTGATGCCGATGGTCGGATTGCTTGGCAAAGTAACACTGCCAACAAAGGTGTAGTAGGGTTCCAATTGTTGCCTGATGGTAACATGGTGTTACACGATTCCAATGGCAAGTTCATTTGGCAAAGTTTGACCATCCAACTGATACACTCTTGGTGGGTCAGTCGCTTAGAATCGGAGGGGCGACAAAGCTTGTGAGCCGGGCTTCTGCTCAAAACAATGTTGACGGAGCCTATAGCTTGGTGATGGAGCCTAAACAGTTGGTTTTGCAGTACAAGGGAATGAACTCTCCTAAACCACTTGTCTACTTCAAATCATCTGTTTGGCCAAGTACACAAGATGGTACTTTACAAACTGTGACACTAAATGTTGAGGAAACAAGTGATGGCTTTGCTTATTACGTTTTGTTAGACTACACAGTGGCTAACTCGTCCAGCGGGACCGGAAATCTCATCTTGACAAGGCCGAAATACAACAGCACATTGTCGATTCTTCGACTCGGGATCGATGGAAACCTGAGGGTTTTTACCTACTATGACAAGGTTGATTTACAGGCATGGGAAGAGACTTTCACTCTCTTCTCTAGGGACTCAATATGGGGCACTGAATGCGAACTACCGGAGAGGTGTGGGAACTTTGGACTCTGTGAGGAGAACCAATGCGTTGCTTGCCCGTCACCAAACGGATTACTCGGTTGGAGCCGGAATTGTCAGCCGAAGAAGGTGAATTGTAGGCCGAATGGTTTCAGCTACTACAAGCTAGAAGGAGTGGACCATTTCATGAGCCAGTACAATGAAGGAGAAGGGATAAAGGAGAGTGATTGTGGGAGGAAATGCACCTCTGATTGCAAGTGTTTGGGGTACTTTTACCACAGGGAAACATCCAAATGTTGGACCGCTAATGAGTTGAAAACCCTTGCTAAAGCCTCTAACTCTTCCCATGTTGGTTACATAAAGGTACCCAACAAGTGATGGGAATCCTATGAAGTATTTGTACTTTTTCCTCTGTATTTTCCAGTTTCTTTGTTGTCTGCTAATAAGTATTTGTAAGTTTGAATTACAAATTAAAGTTTTATTTAAAAGTATCAATCAAGTGTATGTGTAGTCAGTAAACTAAATTTGAAATGCATTGAGTGGACCAAGTGCAAGTTCTCATGGCTCTTCTCTTTGGGCGCATAAACGAATAAAGACAGAATGGTACAGACTAGTAAAGGAACTGTGTAGTGTTCACAGAATAGGAAAACTATACTCGTTTATAGTTGTGTACACTCCAAATTTAAAAAGATTTGGGTAAAATATTAAGTTCAAAAAATAAATTTAAGCAAAAAATAAAAATCTATTTAAGATATGGGTTAAGTTTAAATTTGAACATTCAAAACTCGAACTCAATTTCAAATAATTTTTTAAAGTTTGTAATATTATATTATTAAAATTTTATATATAATCTTCTTAAATTTTTTAATGGTTAGATTATAGTAGTATTATAGAATTAATTTTTGTATTATAAATTATACAATATATAAAAATAGCATAATATAAAACATTACAAACTTTTAAAAAATGTCAAATCAAGTTTGGGCTTTGAATATTTAAGCTTAAGCTCATTTTATAATTTTGCTCAAACCCTCTAAAATTTTAAGGGACGTTCGATTTAAACAAGTAACTTTTACTATGAACAGGTCTAATTTATATTCTTTTTACTAATATACAATATACCTTACTATTATAATCAATACTTATTTTTGTTAAAATATTAGATTAAATTAAATTAAATTAAATTGATACCATTAACTTGAAACATCGTGATCTAAAATTTCTATATTTCAATATAATATTGAGAAAAGGGATGGAAGATAACAGAATTTAAATTCATATAATTTAAGTGCTTGTGAGAAGCTTTCATTATTGCTAACATTGAATATATATATATTTTTTATTTTTTAAGGAATTTATTGGAGTGAATTAATCTTTTACATTTTATACATTCATTAAGAGAATAGATATTAATCACGAGTTTTAAAGGTGCTTTATACTCAGGACAAATATCGAACTCTTAACCACTGATCAAGCCCTATACAATTGAAATACGAAAGCAATAGCTAAAAGTTTGTTACCAGATACAGCGCAACCTAAACAACAAGCGAGGGTCCCGTAGAGATGCTTTGTTGCCTTATCTTCCAACCGGCCCGCCGTTTAGATGTAATTGCACCACAGCTAAGCTTGACGTCTTCAAGACTTTCAAAGCCATCACAAAAGACTCAAACCAACGGTGGCTTGCTCGTGTTTATCCATTACAATATCTCCTAACACTGAAATATTAGTAAAGTATATTTTTATAAATAAAATAATTATATTATTATGAATTTATATTTGTATATAAAATTAATATAAATTTAATTACGATGAAATTTGAATTCATGATATAATAAATTTTAAATATTTAATTTTAGCATTTTAACCATATTTAATTTCTACCTCAAGTTTTAATAAGTATATTTGTTACACAAATTGCGGGTATGAATAAGTTGTTAAATGACTTATGAACATCTCTTTTATCATTAAAATTTTAAACTAAAAGTGAATAACTTATTTACCTAAATAAATATAAATGTGTAGTTAAGGTTTAAGGCAGGGGTGAATAGAGGGGTAGGCAGGGGCTTTGGTCTCCTAAATATTAGAAAATTGTAATTCTAGTTCTCCATAAATGATCAAATTATAAATTAATATAAGGGAAAATTCTGCTTTAGTCCCCTAAAAAATTTCCGAATTCACTCCTAGTTTAGGGCATTATTTTCATAAACATACTGAATTAGTTGGTTGGATCAATTAAACCGAGAACCAACCGAAGTAGTACTAAATACACAAATCATCATCTATATCTATACTGAAATTATTTTTATCAGGTGAAAATTAATTTTTTCTCACAAGCAAATTGGAGGGTGACAAATGTCTCATTTATTTAATTTTTAAAATTTTAAAACTACTCAAAAGACACTCATAATCATGGTAAGAGTACTAGTAGATTTCTGATACACCAAATAATTATCCATTACTTATTGGTCGATTGAGTTGAGAGTCGCTTATCAATATTTATAAGATTAGTTAAAATATACGTATATTGAAACCTAAACCACACTACTTTGGTTTCCTTGTTGAACTTCAAAATTTTATTTGCTTGCCAGTAAATATAGTTAAAAATAATAATACAAGTAGGATATGATATGATTGATTATCCCCAGGATTGTAGATATAAAATTTCTTTTACAATTAAAAATATAGAAAGGAAGATCAGTTAGACACACTACGTGTCCCAGCTTGCTTTTACACAAATTGATAATGAATTTATTTATTAATGTTTTGATGACCAAGTTTTTCCATAATCTCAAGATAATTTACATGATGCTGACCCTCTAAATTTAACTAATTAAATCCTATTTATTTATCTTAAAACATAAGAAATTGTGAAATAATCTAACAGAGACATGCACGTAACCATAGGGTTTATAAGAACTGTCTTGTCTGTAGCAAATTGAAGAAACCTTTTTTGGCGTCTCACCTTCTAAATTACGTCGTTTTATTATAGTATATATGATTGATGCTTTAGCTTTGATAATGCAAGACAGGAAATGACAGCAGGTGGGCCTGGAATCCTGAAATTATTCTGGTCAAGCAAGACCCTTTTAATTATTAATTTAGCACCCAACTTTTGCCAAACTATTAAAGTTGAGGTCTTATTCTTCCTCCACTCCCTGAAATATTGAGAACTTTAAATTTAAGTCCTACTTTTCATTCTAGTCCCTTTACTTGTTTGTTTGAAAATTAAAGTACAATTGATGACACTTTTATTGAATTTGAGTTGTCAATTGGACTTCATTCAATTTTTAAATCAGACTTTTTATTTTTTTTCTAAAGTTGTACTATTACAAATACAATACAAGTACAAATATATGTCCGAACAATTATAATATAGAATTAAATCAATATAAAGTACAGTGAATAAAAAAACTAGACAAGAACCCTGCAAAACCCTCTCATGGCAAATGTGTATGGTGAGGCGGGAGACTCATCGCAATTATGCATGATGAACGCAAACCTGGGTATTCAAATTTAAAGAAATTTCATTAATACTATTATCAATTAAAGTTTAAATTTTAAGTTAAACAATCGGAGGGATTTAATTTTTGGAGTTAAAGACATAGGGATTAAATTTTAAAGGTCTTAAGATTACACAGACTGTGGGGAGAATTAAACCAAACTTTAATTACTCTCTTTTCAATCGACTTAAATATTTAGCCTAAGTCAATCCTAATCCTAAATTTAAGAGAACCTAATTAAACATTTAAATGGCTTACTTTGAAGGGAAAATTGTTCAGTCGGCGGTGCAATTCGAAGAATAATTATGGTTCCATTGTAGCAGCCTCTGCTTTAACTTGGCTGACCAGATTTTCGAATGTCAACATCGACTGCACCTTAAGATAATATAAGGTCAAAATCATTGTGGATCAGATTGATATCTTCTAGTAGAAGGCAAAGATTGTTTTTTTCTTTTTTCAAAATATTTTTGAAAACCCAATTTTTTAATCCCATGAACTTATTTTATTATACCTTTGATGGTATCCAATGTGCCTTCATTGAATCCTTATAAATAGACCATGCTTAGTTGCTCCATCTCCATATCATCAAAGCTTTCATAGCCAAAAATGTCTCTTTACCCTTCTCTCACCATGTCATTGCTGTCTTTTTCCTTCTTGTTGCTGTTTGCTTTTAGTGCCAAAGCTGTTGTTCCTCCATCTGAAACTTTTAGGTTTGTCAACGAAGGGGAATTTGGGCCTTTTATTGTTGAATATGGTGCAGATTACCGTGTCATAAGCATAGCTAATGCCCCCTTCCAGCTTGCGTTTTATAACACCACGCCTAATGCCTTCACCCTTGCGTTACGCATGGCTACAACACGTTCCGAGTCGCTCTTCCGATGGGTTTGGGAGGCCAACAGGGGGAACCCTGTTCGCGAGAACGCCACGTTCTCTCTCGGGACTGACGGGAACCTTGTCTTGGCTGATGCCGATGGTCGGATTGCTTGGCAAAGTAACACTGCCAACAAAGCTGTGGTAGGGTTCCAATTGTTGCCTAATGGTAACATGGTGTTACACGATTCCAATGGCAAGTTCATTTGGCAAAGTTTTGATCATCCAACTGACACACTCTTGGTGGGTCAGTCGCTTAGAGCCGGAGGGGCGACAAAGCTTGTGAGCCGGGCTTCTGCTCAAAACAATGTCAACGGAGCCTATAGCTTGGTGATGGAGCCTAAACAGTTGGTTTTGCAGTACAAGGGAATGAACTCTTCTAAACCACTTGTCTACTTCAAATCATCCGTTTGGCCAAATACACAAGATGGTACTTTACAAACTGTGACACTAAATGTCGAGGAAACAAATGATGGTTTTGCATATGACGTTTTGTTAGACTACACAGTGGCTAACTCGTCCATCGGGACCGGAAATCTCATCTTGACAAGGCCGAAATATAACAGCACATTGTCGATTCTTCGACTCGGGATCGATGGAAACCTGAGGGTTTTTACCTACTATGACAAGGTTGATTCACAGGCATGGGAAGAGACTTTCACTCTCTTCTCTAGGGACTCAGTATGGGGCAATGAATGTGAACTACCGGAGAGGTGTGGGAACTTTGGACTCTGTGAGGAGAACCAATGCGTTGCTTGCCCGTCACCAAACGGATTACTCGGTTGGAGCCGGAATTGTCAGCAGAAGAAGGTGAACTGTAGGCCGAACGATTTCGGCTACTACAAGCTAGAAGGAGTGAACCATTTCATGAGCCAGTACAATGAAGGAGAAGGGATAAAGGAGAGTGATTGTGGGAGGAAATGCACCTCCGATTGCAATTGTTTGGGGTACTTTTACCACAGGGAAACATCCAAATGTTGGATCGCTAACGAGTTGAAAACCCTTGCTAAAACCTCGAACTCTTCCCATGTTGGTTACATAAAGGCACCCAACAAGTGATGGGAATCCTATTAAGTATTTGTACTTTTTCTTCTGTATTTTCCAGTTTCTTTTTTGTCTGCTAGTATGTATTTGTGAGTTTGAATTACATATTAAAAGTAATTAAATGTTTACAATTATGTATCTAATGTATATGTAGTCAATAAACTGAATTTAAAATGTATTTCCTGGATTAAGTTCAAATTTTCATGGCTTTTCGGATTCGGGTTCTTTTTAGTGTATGAACGAATCCAGACTGAACAGAAAAGGAACTCTGTAATGTTCAAAGTAGAGTGTAAACTCAATTTGAAATCAATGCCAGAAGTAAGGTGATAAAGTTTAATGTTATAAAAGTTTAAACTATAAAGCACCCACAGTAATCTATATCTCCATTTCTGAATCTACTAATCCTGAACCCGTGAACAAAATAAAAAAAATCATGAACTCGACAATGTAAGTTGGTTAAAACTAGAACCAGCTGTTTAACATTTTGTGACCTCTGTTAAAATGTGAAAAGATTAGGGAAGCTACTGCTGAGAGGTTCCAAAACCTAGAAAACGGTCAACAATTTTGGCAACAGAACTGGCCAAGCTGTCTGCAGCTTTCTGGGTGGAGGCTTCTGCATAAACACGAATGACATCCTCTGTACCTAATGGTCGTATGAAACACCGGCCTTTAGGTTACTTCACTGCATTTTGTATAAAAATTTTCAAAAATATGCCCCAAAAATTATATTAATTGAACCATATAATAAGCCGAGTATAAGCACCAAAACATGCATTGAGATAAGATCAATGGCAAGATTTTACCAATTTCAGCATCAATGGCTTCTTGAATGCCAGGAGCTACGGTTTCGGCATTTGTTGTTGCAACAGCTGTTCTGTCTACAACTTTGACCTAACAAAAGCAATGGAAACATACAAGCAAAATATTTTTAAGCTAATTTTGCGCACTTATATCATACTTTCTCCCTTGTTAGGTGCAAAAGAAAAGGTCTTAGTCAAAATATGGAAAACTAGCGAGAAAAGGTAGATATGATCTCTGCTATAGATGAGAGAGTGATAAAGAAAACTCACCTTAAGTTGTCGACTAGGTAAATCCTGGTAAAGTTAATTCCATTAATGTATTGACCAACCTTTTTGTTGCAAAATAGCCTCAACCAAGAGCAAGCAACTCAAAGCATCTCCAACAGCTTGGTTGATCAATTTTCTGACTGAAAGTAGTCTTAGAGCAGCTTTCTGTTGTTCAGATCCTCAAAAAAAAAATGAAAATAATACTCAATAAACTATCATAGATAATTCTTAAAAGAAAAGGACTTCATTCATAAATTACCTTCAGACGCCAAACCGAGTTCATTGTTCCTGGCCTCTAACCAAGACAACCAGGATTCCAATATCAAACTGAGCAGCTTTCTAATGCAAGTGTTTTACCCCTGTAGGAGTAAAAATGACTTCCAAACCCAACTGTTTGAGATAATCGGCGGATGCTCCATTAGCATAAGCTGTCTGTACAACACCAAGTCGAGCTTGAGAATTATTATTTGGTTTTTCATTGCCATCCTTGGCTAGAATGCTTGGTTGGTCTTTGATGAATAAAGCAAATAAGGATAATATTTTGTCCCCGTCAACTAGATCAAATTTTCTGCTACTGTTAGTTGAGACCGAAAAATATACTAGGCGATCAGCATCGCCATCCAAACGTGCGCACCTGATAAAGAAAAATTCGGAGCATGACCAGATTTCATAACATACACCAGAAATACCATGGCAACTATCATACGAAAAATACAGTCAAATATCATCATGAATCAACCATCCAAAATAGCTGTCGTACTAGTCAATGAGTGATCCTCGAAAATTTGTAAATGACAACGACATGAAATATCAAACACCAGTTATAAAAAGAAAAGAACATTACAAGTTTGTTTCATGTTTAGTTGTCATCTTATTTAACATATGCACTTGTCAGAAAGAGTTGAAATTAAAATGAGCCTTCAACCTTTGATCAACAATTTAGTAGATGCAAGACTAATCAGCTTGTAAACAGTTGATAACAGTAATTCACTCCCAAATATGAAGAGATAGCGCACCTTAATCCAACATCATTGGAACCAATTCCACGTGGAACAACCTTCTCTTTCTGTACGTAATCGGCACCAACCCCATCATTGAACACTAAAATGTAGCACCAATCTTGAAGCAGCCAATATCCCAACTCTTTGAACTGTTGATTTAAGGATGGATGCATCTGCCCCGAACCCTGATGTCCCATATGATAGCTTCACTCCTAAAACAAAAAAAAGTTAAATTTTTTGTTAGCAACTAAAGTGAAAAGAGGTATGTTTTGGTTTTTGAAGGAAAGGAAAGACCTTGAGGAGGAGAGAAAAGAGAGGATGAGTGAAGAAGTGAGCGTTGTTACTCTTTTATGGTTTCAAAGTATCAAACTCCTGGGTTTGATTAAATTTATACCAGAAAAAGGAAAATTAATTCAATGGTCGCTTAAATAAAACAGATCTTGAAATTCTGAGAAGCAGTCTCGAATTTGATACTAAAATAAAATATTTCTTCTATTAAAAAGGATTTGATTATTAATCTTCATTGGTCTGATAAGATGAATGTGTTACTATGGTTTAACTAATCATTAGAACAACCTGTGGAAGCACATTTTACAAAACAATCTATTTGAGGGATTCCAATTCCAAGAATACATGGCCATGAAGGCAAAACAAGTACAAAATTTGTATGAGAAAGTAGCAAGTAATGTATCGTATTATTAGTAAATCCTTCACAGAAATGTGTCAACTATAGACAAGTTTGCAGACTTTGTGAACCCATATGGACTTCATTCTGCATCTTAGGTTGATTCCCACACTTCATACCAATTCGGATTGGTATACAATTATCCCAAATTTGAGCAAATGTTTGTGATGAAAATCTTCCAAACTCCAACTAAGCTGATTCGAACAATCAAGGTTTCGAACAGCAATTGTTCATCTTCTGCATGTATCATCAAATATATATAATGGTAGAGAGGCTCCATATGAATTGTAACACCTCTAACCAATTTATAGCATAAACATCACTTCAAATTAAGATTAGATCATAATCTTATATACATCATTAGCCGAATTTTATTATTATTATTATTTTATTTTTTAGTAAAAAATTACAAGATATTTACTATGTTTTAAACTTACTAATATAAACTAATTCATAAATTATTCATGACATAACCAATCAAGACATATAATCAAGTTACCAATCATACTAATTATCATCTATACCAAATAGACTTATACCATGGTCGAATCATTGAAACCAAACACATTGAACATTCAACCGAGAACATATAAAACTAAGCTCAAACATAATGTTCAAGCCATTTTTTTTTTTACTAAACCGAATTTAAGCATGGAAATTAGGCCATTCTCGCATGGCCATTTATATACATAACCCAAAATCAAGCATTTCAGTTATGCTATACATGCCATAAAATTTAATTCAATTTCAACAAAATACCAAAAGGAGTCAATAGTGTGATAGCCTTCTCTGACGATCCCCAAGCTCGTAACCAACTTCCAAAAGCTATAAAACGAAGAATAATCATACACACAGTAAGCTTTCGCAGCTTAGTAAGTCATAAGCAAACATTAATTATATGAACATTCACACTAAATCAAATAGCCAAGTCAACCCAAACCTTAATTAAATATACATATATCACACTCACAAGTTTATATGTTACCAAAATGTATAGCTAAATGCACAATTACGCATAAACATATATAATTATCATTTTTAAATATTACAACTATATCAATAGGCCGAAACACTTATGTTCAATTGTGATAACACATAATTTATTTCTCACATAGCTTTAATTCATCAATTCAAGTATACAACTTACCTTAATTTCATAACATAGTATGAATACATACCTAAAACATTTAATTCGATTTCAGATTCTGTCTTTATATCACATTGCCCGTTGAACTATTCAAAATTAATATAGATACTCGGATAACTCGTAAAGATCGTACAATGCCTACGTCCTAGACGAGGTCTTGCATGTAATCAAATATCGATGCCACTGTCCCGGACAGGGTCTTACACGTAAATCATATACGATGCCAATGTACCGGACATGGTCTTACATGTAAATCTCAAATCAATGCCATCGTCCCAGACGTGGTTTTTCTCAATATTGTATAACAAAATTCCTATGATTCATTAGGGCTTTTGAGTGTCGCAATTAAATCAAATTAAGCTTGAAACAGGTGATTCCATGCATAGTTAAATTCGGCAACAACAACTCATCAATTATACAGGGCATTTAATTTATAAGTTCATACTCAATATATATATTGTTTCAGATAGTGTGAAATCATAAACAATGCAAGTCCCTAAATCAGCCTAATAGCATCACATTCGGACAATGTTGTTAGCCCAAAACGGATAGATTAATTAACACCAAATGGTAACATAACCACTTCTAAATTTGATTGAAAAATCAATAAATTCGGACAGCTACTGTTATTAAATAAACGGCATAAATGGTAGTGCATTGCATAGTGAATTTAACACAATCAGGCAACTTTAATTTAAGCTCACTATCATTTAATTAGTGTATATAACATGTACAGACATTGCATTTATAGCTTGTTTCAATCAGCTTTAAAAAAAATGCATTAAATGTTGAAATTTATAGCATTCAGACAACAATTCTCATTTTTGGACGGGGTTAACTTTTATCAATTAATATATATATATATATATTATTTACAACAGCAGCAGACCAATTACACTAAAATTTGCTGCGCATTCAATACAACAATTGCATGCTGAAGTAATAATCATTCATGCAACAGATTTCAACAGCTCTTGTTTATTTATTCATTAAAATTTATTTTTTTCTTTTTCATTTCTAACTGCTGTATTTTGATAAATATATATATATAACATGTGTATTGAGCTACTAAATTCTGCTTAGCAGTATTTATATTCAAACATTATTTGCATGTAATAAATATATTTTAAACATAAAAATTTTACAAAATTTTCTTCGAAGAACTTACCTCAGACGAAGACGAACGGATCGAAAGACTATTCGACGACTTTTGATTTCCCTCGTTCCAAATTTGATTTCCTCTTTTCTTTATCTAAATCAATACAAATTTAACTCTTTTATTCACTAAAACATTCAATGCAATCCACATACTCATATTTAGGGTATTTTACAAATTAGCCCTTACATTTTCACATTTTGACATTTGAGTCCCTAATTCACAAAATTACAAAATACACATAATCTCATTTTGCACATGCTAGGCCGATTATTTAGACTCTTCATATATGCCCATATGTTTCATTTGTTTCACATTTTAATCCCTCTATTTCATTTTCACATTTTAACCCAAAATACTCAATTTCATAAAAAGTCCAAACACAAAACATATTAATCTCATACCAAGCTTTCATAACTCATCAATTAACATCATTAAACCCACAAAATCATCAATGGCAAAACTCAAAAATCATCATCAAGTTCTGAAATTGAGGCATGGGCTGAAGAGAACACATTGCAACGATCACAAAAACTTCGAAATTATAAAAAAAAAAATCGAGCAAACTACATACCTAAATCAAAGCTTCAAAATGTGCCGAACCTAAACAACAACCATGGCTTCTTTTCTTCTCAACATTCGGCCATGCAAGAGATGAAATACTCCACTAACCTATTAATTTGTTTTATTTATGTCATATTATTACATCATTTACAATTTTAACCTTAGTGATTTAATTTACAAAACACATAATGGTTGTCCTTTGCCGTCCATAAGCTTTAATAATGGCCTAATTTCCCTTTAAGGACTTAACAATTAATTAACCATAGCAAATTAGTACTTTAACAATTTAAATGCCACTTTCACATTTTAAGCGATATAACCATTTTTACAAATTAAGCACACAAACGGATAAATTAAATCATGAAATTTTCACACATGTTAATTCATATACTATAAGCACGAAAAATAATATTAAAATATTTTTCTAACTCGGACTTGTGGTCCCGAAACCACTGTCGACTAGGGTCTAAACCGGGCTGTTACATGAATACTTATTTTAAATCCAAGTAAATTTATAAATTATATTATGGAAATTGCTCGCAAAAACAATGAAGATGATGCCATCGGTAATAAATAATCATTGCAATTTACAAACTTGAGTGAAAGAACCCCTTGCAAATTATGAATGAAAGAAATAGATTTAGGATAATTGATTTAAGTTACCTTCCAACTGCCAAGCCAAGCTATACATTCAAGGAATAAATATCTAAATCCATACTTACACATCAGCCTAGTCTACAGGGGCGAAGCCATAACAAATTTCTAGGAGGGGCCGAATGAAATTTTAATTTTTTATAGTCTATATATTTATAATTTTTAAAAGATTAAATCGAATTTTTATAATTTTAGGGGGGGCCAAAATACAATTTTATCTTTACTAATTTAAAATTCTTTTAAAAATTTAAGGGCTTAAATAAAAATTTTACATTTTAGGGTCCGCCTCTGCTAGTCTATCTCTGTTACCACAATCTTGCATCCTGCAGAAGCCCTTGAAAATCCAATTAATCTGTTGAAACCTTCCTCCCTTGCAATAGTTATAGCTGTCTGTTTCAACACCCTTCCATTATTTAAAAGATATTCAATCATTTTCATGGCTTCTTTCCTCCCACAGAGTATATGAATTTGTATAATCTCAAGATGTAATGTCAAACACTTGGGGACCCTTTCTGGTGGGCACAACATGAATCCCCGGTTGAAGAAAAACTACACATAAAAATACTCTTTTTTTTTAATTACAAAGGATGGATTCAAAAAAAAAAAAAAACCAAGTGATCACAACTTTACTTACAGTGTTAAAGCTGAGATGTTTCAAATGAGGTGACTTTTGAAGAATGAGAGGAACAATATCATTATTTCCACATTCCCCTGTTTCCACATGCCGAAGACAAAAGCTTGTAATGGACAATATACCATTATTATTGGCAGTTAAAAAAATCCCATTAACGAAGTTAATTTAGCTAGTTCTTCGTCTGTTTTCTTCTTCCAGAGACAAATCTTTGTGGAACTCCCGCAAACATGATCGGTTATCTAAGTAGAAACGATCAATCCAAATCCAGACCTTTTCCCATCCTTTCGACAAAACAGAGGTTTTGATGACTTCTCTCAGTTCTAGAAAGGATAGAATGCGAGATAGAACATGATGTTGGATTATTTTCACAAAGAGGGCAAGATATAGGCAAATTATTTTAACTTGGTTTTCCATTAATTATTGGGCTTTTTTTTTTTATCTTGTTTATCAAGTGACTATTTGAATGATATATGCTTATACAAATTACATGTTTTGAATAGATTTTACGTGAGTTTTATCATTAAATTGAGTTTAATATGTTGGAACATTTTCAAATATTTATATTGTTCCAATAACTATAAATAAATGGGTGTAATTAATCAAAAGTTATATTATTTGATTTTTGAAAAGAATTATAACTATTTAAATAATATTATTTGAATAGTTATAATATTATCTATTGAAAGATGTCTCTATGAAGAGACATGAAATTTTCTATAAATAGGAATGAGATTTCATTTGAAATCACACAAACAAATTCTAATATTCTTTATTTTATTCCTTCATTTTCTAATATTATTAAATTATTCTATAAAGTATTAATACAGAAATCCTTTGTAGAAATTGAGTTTCTTGTTATACATTGCTCAGTGCGTAGTGGACTATTCTCGTCAGTGCAAAACGCAAATAGTCATTGGCTTCATTGTATCCTCAAGGTTAATTTTCTTGGAACTCATTTGCACACCGAAGATAGGTGGGGCGAATATAACCTTAAAGATAGTGGCTTGATACACACCTTAGAGCCTTGTCCTATTTCTTTTTTTTTCTACTCAAGTTCCATTCGTGTGTTCGAGATTTTCCTCACAGGAGATTTGTACTAATAATTTTAAGGTTAAAACGTTTCTAGAAGTGAATTCTAGTTCAACAGACCCTTTGCCTTTGATTGCTACGGTGGAAGAATTTCTCATGTACAAGACATTGTCATTTTCACATTGTGTGAACTTTGTGAACATGCTTTTGTCTTTGCACACATGTTTGGTTGCTCCGATATCAATCCACCATGTATTATCATCTTGTGTCATATTAATTTCAGATATCTTTGCAACAAAATTTTTGTTATTATCAGCCTTAGAAGATGATTTCTTCTTTAAAAATCGACATTCATTCTTGAAATGTCCCGGCTTACCACAATGATAGCATGAGCCTTTTTGTTTCTTTTTAAACTTAGGTGCTCTATCAGTGTGTTTGAACTTTCTCTTGAATGGTTTAGTAGTCTATACTTCCTCCGTAACATGCACTTTGGCATTTTCAGAATTTAGATTTTGATCTTGCTTTTGATATTCTTCTTCAATACAAAGATGATTTGCCAAAGCCTCAAGAGATATTTCCTATTTCTTATGTTTTAGAATTCTTTTAATGTCTTTCCAAGATGGAGGAAGTTTGTCTATTATGGAGGATACAACAAGCATTTCATCCATTTACATATCATATTGCTTGAATTGATTCAGCATCTTTTCAATACCACGGAATTAGTCCATAACAGAACGACCATCAACCATTTGATAATTATTGGAACGACTGGCAAGAAATTTCATACTTGTAACATTTTCGGTCATGTATCTTGTCTCCAATTTGTCCCATAATTCTTTAACGGTGACTTCATTTTGGTAGGTGTAATCATTCAGATAAACCATTCAATACGTGGCCCATGCACATGTAATCAACATTGTCCCATTATTGCCTTTCTTGAGTTGTAGCAACAGATTCGTTTTCATTCTCTTCAGGTCTTGAAGTATGCAAAACATAAGCAATCTTCAAAGTTGATAATAAGAAGTGCATCTTTTTCTGCCATCATCAAAAATTGTCACCATCAAACCGATCAAGTTTGACAAAGTTGGAAGCCAACTCCCTTAGTGTTCCACTTTCATGTGTTGTGGTAGTCATCATGAATTATAACCTTAAAATTGTTAGTGGCTTGATACACACCTTAGTGCCTTATCCTATTTCTTTTTTTTCTATTCGAGTTAAATGATGTATTTATGTACCAGAAGTTAGGAAGAATTTAGTGTCTGGAAGTCTGTTGAATAAGTTTGGTTTCAAACTTGTTTTTGAGGTAGATAAGTTTATTTTGTCTAAGGAAGGAATTTTTGTAGGGAAATGGTATATGTATGAGAGTATGTTCAAACTTAATATTATTAATAAAAATAAAAATACTATTTCGCTTATATGGTTGAATCTTTTGTTTATGGCATTATAGATTAGGTCATTTGAATTATAGAAAATTGAATAACATGTATAAGTTAGATTTAATTCTTGTTTTAATAATAATATTGAAAAATGCAATACATATATGTTGACTAAAATTACAAAACATTTTCCCTAAGGTTAAAAGGAAAAAATTGCTTGATTTGATATATAGTGATTTATGTGACATGCATAATACTCCTACATTAGGTGGAAGAAATATTTTGTTACTTTTATTGATATTGTTCTAAATAATTTTATGTATATTTATTGCATTCAAAAGATGAAACGCTTGATAAATTTAAAGTTTATAAATCTGAAGTTGAACTTCAGTGTGAATCATTTATCAAGTGCTTAAAATCGGATAGAGGTGGAAAATACTATAATCCAAGTTATTTTGAATCTATTGAAATTGTCTATCAAGTTTCAGCCCCTTACACACCATAACAAAATGGTGTAGTTGAAAGGAAAAATAAAGTCTTGATTGAAATGGTAAATTCAATGTTATCATATTCAGGTCTTGGATAAGGTTTTTGGGGAGAAGCTGTTCTAACAGCTTGTCATATATTGAATAGAGTTCCTAATAAGGAAACTAAAAAAACTCCCTATGAACAATGGAAGAAAAGGAAACCAAACCTTAATTATTTGAAGGTTTGAGGTTGTAAAGCTATTGTTAAAGTTCCAACACCTAAACGTAAAAAGTTAGGTGAAAGAGGAATTGAATGCATATTTATAGGATATGCACATAATATCAAGGCATATAGGTCATGGTAATTGAACCAAATGATTCAATTTCAATTAATACTGTTATTGAATCAAGAGATGTTATTTTTGATGAAAATATATTTAATTCTATATCAAGACAATTATAGTCACAACAATTAATTCATTATTCAAATAAGAATGAGATTCCATTGGAACAAATTGATAATAATGATGAATCTTGTTAAGAATTAAGAAGTAAGAAGATTAAAAGGTCAAAGATTTTGGACCAAATTTCATTATGTTTCTTATAGAAGGAAAAGGTGAAAGTATTTGCAATAAGATACCTTATTGTTATAATATGGAATCTAATCCTATTACATTTGAAGAGGCAATGAAATCTTAAGACTCTCCTTTTTAGAAAGACGTAATAAATGATGACATGGATCCAATAATGAGAAATCAAATTTGGATCTTAGTTGATCTTCCACTGGGTTCCAAACCAATAGGTTGTAAATGGATCTTCAAAAAGAAAATAGATGTCGATGGAACCATTGATAAATTTAAAGCAAAGTTGGTAGCCAAAGGTTTTACACAAAATCAAAGAATTGATTACTTTGAGACTTATGCTCCAGTTGTAATAGTCTGATTTTGGTTTTAGTCGGAACAGTGGTTTCGGGACCACAAATCCGACAAGGAAAAAATTTATTTTAAAATTATGACATGGGTTGCATTATGATAGGAAGGTTGCATGAAAATACTGATATGAAAATTTTATTGATTTAGTGATTAATTAAGGAAATGACCTATTTGTATAAAATGTAGAAATTGAATTCTAGAAGCTAGAAGGGTTAAATAGCTATGAAATTCAAAACAAGAGGTCCTTATGTGGTAAATAGACTATCAATCAAAAGATGGTAGGTTTTTATGGATGAATCATCCATGGAATTTGAGAAAAAGAAAAGGACTAAATTGGAATTTGGGGAAATTAAAAGATGATATTTAATTACATGAACATATCGTCTTTTTCTATCACCTTCTTCCCTAAAATTTACATGGAAACCTTAGGAGAGAGAAAATAGACTTTCTTGGCATAAATCGGTAAGTAATCATATCTCGTTTTTAATAATTTTTATATTTTTGAGATCGAGATAACATGTTCTCTTTATTTTGAGGATTTATTTGAAAATTTATCAAGGTATGAAAACTATGTCATGGATGAACATGCTGAAAATTGAAAATTTATGGTAGAAAATGAAAGGTTGTTAGTAAATAAACAACTTTTACAAAGTGATTTTGGGTGAAATTGAGATTTAGGGACTAAATGGTGAACTTGAGAAATTCAAAGGAAAAATTTTGACTTTTGTGAAATCTATGGACTGTTATAGATACGTATGAATTTAGTTTAGGCTTGAAAAGGGGATTGAATTGCATGAATTTCATTTTTCGAGCCTAGGGACGAAATAAGAATTAATGAAAAGTTTAGGGGCGAAATGTAATTTTTCCAAAGAATGATTTTTGAACTAAATTGAATAATGTGAGTGTTAAATAAGTTAAATGTGTTGTTATAAATCAAGAAAGACGAGAAATTGACCTTGATCGATAAAAAGAAATGTGAAAAATTATGAAAAAGTACATTCAGTAACAAAACGGTTTAAACAACAATAGTTGTGTGACTTTGAAAAATTACCAAAAATGGTGGAAATTGAATTAGAGGCTGAATGATATATGAAATTAAAGCTGAATGAGTCTATTTTCACATAAAAGAAACGGTGTACGCAAAATAATTTTATATTATGAGATATTTGAACTTGGGTGAGACAGTGTCAGAATGATTTCAGAATCCCCTATTCTGACTTGGAAAAATCATTAAAAATTGTAAAAAAGTAATTATGGGTTATAATTTATATGTTTAAAATCCTTAATGAGTTTATTTTCAATAGAAATAAACGAGGACATCATTCAAATTCTGTACAATAAGATAATTAATTTTTAGTGAAGAGAGGTCGGAACTATCGAATAGTGAAATAGGGGGAACTTTAAAGATTAAACTGTACTTATTGGCTGGACCAAAAATTTTAAAAATTTTATGGTAAGAAGATATGTGAGTCTAGTTTCAGGAAAATTTAACGGATCTTAATTTGGAGCTCTGTAGCTCGAGATATAAATAAATTAGTGACTCTGACTTAGACAAACAACTTGATTTTACATACAGGAAAATAGTGATAGTATGGATAGTGTTATTTAAGTGTGTTATACACATTAAGGATGTGGAATGGAAAGGAGGAGGAGGAAAATTGGGAAATATATGAATGATTTGTTTATAATTGGTCATATGCTTGATTATAATTGTTAAACGATGAAATAGAAATGATGCTTATATTTGTGCATTATTGGTCATGGTTTAAGCTCATTTGTGAAAATAAAGTTTCATAGTATGTGTGTATGGTATATTCGGTATATGATTTGGCATGAAATAATGTCATGAATGGTTTATGAATTAACACATGTTGGTAAGCGTGATACATGAATAAATGTTGTGCTCATCCATGCTTATAATGCTTATGCTATATGTGTATTTGGCTAACATATTTGGTGTACATGCTTAGGCTTTGGCCAAGTAGTGGCTGGATTATGTCACGTTAAATTTATAAGTTATGCATTGAAATGGTAAGTGCCTAATTGAAAATATGCTTGTGATCATGAAAAGGGTGGTAAGGTTTAAATTATGTAATCTCTAGTGAAATGGTTTATCATGTGGTTAGTTTAAAAAAGAGTTATGTTTAAATACACTAGCTTGTGACTATGGTTGAATGATATGTTTATATCTTGTGTGATGTGCATAGGAAACAATTGTGGAAAGGTAATGAAATAGTAAGTTCATATGACTGAAATTTAATGATTAAATGTTAATTTCATGAATTATATAATGTATGATGAGATATATTTGTTGATGATTTGAGAATAAAATAACAATGCAAAAACCGAATAAATGATCAAATTGAGCGGAACGTCGAATTTGAGTACTCCTGATCAGTGACAAGTGATGAGTGGTAGCTTTAGCTACACTTATCTGATCAGTGACAAGTGATAAGTGATAGCTTTAGCTACACTTATCTGATCAGTGACAAGTGACAAGTGATAAGTGGTAGCTTTAGCTACACTTATCTTATTAGGGACAAGTGACAAGTGATAAATGTGATCCGTGTAAGACCATGGCAAGGCTATGGCTTCGAAAAGTGCTAAGTGATCATATGCAAGACCATAGTTATACTATGGCAAAATGGAAGTGAAGTACTCAATTTTCCATAACCGTTTCCTAATTTGATTAAGGATGGTAAGTGACAAATAGGCCCAAAAGAATTATAATAAATGGATAAGTGGTAGTGAATTTATACCAAGATGATGAGTTGAGTTGATGTTGTTATTTAAGCTAAAGTGATATTTTCATTGCAAAATTGAGAATTTCATAAATGTGTTAATGAATGGTATAATCTACAAACGTTGAGTTAAATGGTAAATATGTATTAGTATCGAGCTTAATGGTTTGAATTGTGAACATGAGAAATTTGCGAATTGAATATTGAAATGGAAATGAAATATTGAATTATTAAGACTTGTGAATTACATGAATATGTATCGGGTCTCGTAGGTCCTATTTATTATGAATATAATATTTTGAGGATATATTATGAAGAATTATAAAAGCATGTTAATATTTTGAGGATATATTAAGACTTGGTTAAATACGTTTACAAATGTATATGTTCTAGTAATGCCTCGTACCCTATTCTGGTGTCGAAACGGGTAAGGGGTGTTACACCAGTAGCAGGAATTGCTACAATTAGACTCTTAATTTCACTTACCTCTATATATAATTTGGTTGTTCGCCAAATGGATATTAAAACTACATTTTTAAATGGTGAATTGGAAGAGGAAGTGTACATGGAACAACTAGAAAGATTTGTTGTTCCATGACAAGAGCATAAGGTATGTAAGCTTCTTAAATCTTTATATGAACTTAAACAAGCACCATAACAATGACACCAAAAGTTTGACAAGGTTGTTTTAGCTAATGGCTATAAAATAAATGAATCCAATAAATGCATATATAGTAAATTTGAAAATGGAAAAGGTGTCATAATTTGCTTATATGTAGATGATATGTTCATTTTTGGCACAGATTTGGAACAAATAGAAAACATGAAGAAATTATTGTCTAACAACTTTGCTATGAAGGATATGGGTGTAGCAAATGTTATTTTTGGGATTAAAATAACCGAAAATGAAAGCACTATAGCTTTATCGCAATGACATTACATTGAAAAGGTGTTTAAAAAGTTTGATCTTTTCAACTGTATACCAGCATCTACACCCATGGATCCTCAAATAAAATTAGTATCTAACGTTGGTAGGAAAATTGATCAATTGAAATATGCAAGTCTAATCGGTTGTCTTATGTACATAATGACTTGTACAAGACCAAATATTGCATATGCTATTGGGAAATTGAGTAGGTACACAAGTAATCCAAGTAGTTTGCATTGGCAAACTTTGAATAGAGTACTTAGGTACTTAAAAAAACCTATTAACTATGGATTGTGTTATAATGGATATCCTCCAGTTTTAGAAGGGTATTCGGATGCTAGTTGGATTACAAGTTTGGAAGATCATGCATATACTAGTGGATGGATCTTCATTCTTGGTAGAGGAGCCATTTCTTGGGGTTCCAAGAAACAAACATGTATTATTGATTCCATCATGGCAGCATAATTTATTGCATTAGCCGCTGCATCTAAAGAAGCAGAATGGTTAAGAAATTTGCTTTATGATGTACCTTTATGGCCTAAGCCAATTTCACCTATTTCTATCCGTTGTGATAGTGAGGCTACTCTAGCAAAGGTATCTAGCCAAGTATATAATGGAAAGTCTAGACACATTGGATTAAGACATAGCTATGTCCGACAATTAATATCTGATGGAGTGATCATTATTAATTATGTGAGTTAATTGAAAATTTGGAGGATCCTTTGACAAAAAGTCTTGCTAGATGTGCAATAAAAAGGACCTCAAAAGGGATGGGACTCAAGCCCATTAACTAAAGTCACCCATGATGGAAACTCGACTCAATGCTTAGTATAACGTCAAGTCTTGAGTTCAATGAGACAAAGTACATTATTAGTATGTGACTGTTAGCACTATAAATAAATTCATCCTAAGATTAAAATGCTAGGTACCCGTAATGATAAGGGAAGGATGAGCAATGTACTCTTAATGGACCCATAACATAAACATGTTAGAGTGTTATAATTACGGGAACACTCTTGATGGGATCTACCTATGTGAGTGGAAGTGTGGCCGCTTCTAGGAGCTCAAGGGCTTGGCTCTGACAGCACTCATGAAAAGAGGAGATAGACACATGGTCATAATAGTGTCCCTAGATACTATGCATTGACTGATGTTGAAATCATTGTGTGAGATGTGTTCGGTTAATCAAATGGAATAGTTGATTCAAAGTTTAGTCTATTATGCAATTTCGATTAACTTTAACATGTTTTTACTAAGTGAAGGTTCAATCGTAAGATACCTTCATTTATGCTAATTGATTTCCAAGAATATCAAAATCTAAAATATTTTGAAAATAAAGGAAGATTGTTGAAATATTTTCAAATATTTATAGTGTTCCAATAACTATAAATGAATGGGTGTAATTAATCAAAAGTTATATTATTTGATTTTTGAAAAGAATTATAACTATTTAAATAATATTATTTGAATAGTTATAATATTAAATGAATAATTATGTGTTTATTTGAAAGACGTTATTATTTAGAAAAACACCTATGGAAAGATGTCTCTATGAAGAGATATGAAAATTCTTATAAATAGGAATGAGATTTCGTTTGGAAATCACACCAACAAATTCTACTATTCTTTCTTTCATTTCTTCCTTTTCTAATATTATTATATTATTTTATAAAGTATTACTGTAGAAATCCTTTGCAGAAATTGAGTTTCTTGTTATACATTGCTCAGTGCGTAGTGGACTATTCTCGTTAGTGCAAAACACAAATAGTCATTGGCTTCATTGTATCCTCGAGATTAATTTGCTTGGAACTCATTTGCACATCGAAGATAAGTGGGGGCGAATATAACCTTAAAGATAGTGGCTTGATATACGCCTTAGATAATTGTCCTATTTCTTATTTTTGTGTTCAAGTTGCCTTAAATAATCAACCTTTTTTTCGATCTTAAACCTTTTGCAATGGTCTCTTTTCTGAACAATGAAAAATAGTGGCAAGGCACCATCATACGAGTAAAGCCAAACTGTTGGCTCCTAACTTCTTCGGACTATTTGAGCCTAATTGCAGGTGAGTAGGGAAAGGAGTTCTTTTCTTGGGTCATTCTTTGCCTTTTGACCTAGTCCAAACTTCATTGTGGGTATAATTCTTGCCCATTAAATTAGTTGTAATTATCATTATTATTATTTTTAAATATAATTTTTTTATTGTTAGTAAAAGAGAAATGGGAAAATCCAAAAATAAGAATGGAAAGGAAAATAAATTCAAAAGGAATGAAAAAATAAGAAAATTAAATTCAAATGGAAAGGATACGAGTAAGGACAAGGAGGTTGAGTTAAGCCTAATTTAGTATTGTTTCTCAAAAATATTTTAGGGATCAAAAGCGCTTTTGGAACTAAAAACAATACTAAACAAATAACTTTTAAAATAATAAGTGCTTTTGAACCAAAAGCAAAAGTAATTTCTTCTAGTTTTGACAAAAACGCTTTTAAAAACAAACGGTACTCCACATGCTCTATTTTTGGAAGTTCAACATTTCTGTCGAAATGATTGTAACCGTGATATTGGGAAGAAAAAAGAAAACCTTTTACTCTTAGAGTGTATATAAAGTCAAATAAATTTTGACATTTCAGTATAATTGATTGTAAGCGTGATATTAGGAAGATAAAAGAACACCTACGAAGTCTATGCCAATTGACTGACTCTTGAGTTTTGGTTCTTCTTCTTGACAATTAAATCAACAAATCATATATACTGATTTGTAATTTCATTCATTTTTTCTTTCTTTGCATGCCCCCAAACAACAATTTTAAAGTTTGATCTTCTTTATGCAAAAAACTTGACTGATTTCTTTGTATTTTTTAAGTTTTTTGCCACCTTCCCATTTTTGATTAAATTCTTTGAATATTGAAGGCATTTGAAAATAGGAGGATAAACGCGCTTTAACATGTTTGAATCCATGTTCTCCTGCACTGACAATAATACTAATATCAACCGAACTAAAACTCAATTAACTAATTAATTAAAATAACACCATTTGGCTATGCCATTAAGCACTTATTTATTATTAGCAGGAGTAAATCAACGTTGTAAAATCCTAATCTTACATTAAGAATTTGCAAGGATGCAAAAAGATTCATATTTCATTTTGCCATATTAAACTCTTATGGAATCCACTATTCATTACCCACTACTCATTAATATCGGTGGGATTCAATTAGATTTTGAAAAATAAAAATTATATAGTTATTATACAGTATTATGATTTAAAGAAAAATGAATCAAAACTTATCTAAATATAAAAAAAAAAGTAATCCAACCATCAATTCGGTTCATTGACTTTTAATTTTTTTTAAAGGATAAATTGTTTGTAGTATTTTAAATTCTTTTTACTAGTGAATGGAAAATCAAATCAAATACATTTAAATAATAATTAAATCGGGAGTTGATCGCCGCAGAGGCGAGCGTAAGCGTTTTTCCCGGTGTTGTTAATCGCCTTTTGTTTATAGTTTCTTTACGCGTTTTCAAATGAAGGATATGTTCCTTTCATTTTTGTTTTTAGGTGTTCGTGAACTTTTTGTCTATGGAAGAGACGTTTCTCCATTAAAGTTTTCTTACATCAATTTTTTCTGCTTTTATGGCATGGTTATGTCTGCTTCTATAGCATGGTAGTTTGGGTTTCTATTCAGTTTTTCCAGTTTTTCAAGCGTTTGGGAGAAAGAGGGTAAAGTCGCGATTCAACCATTTTTTGAGTGGTTATGGTGGCAGTTTTGGCAACATTATCCATAGAGGGTGGGGAAATTGACGAGTGGCATATCAATTCCAGCAATGAGGAGAAGGAAATCGGGCGAGGGGTAAGCAAGTGAGAGGCAATGCCGGACGACAGGGAGATGGGTTACAGGAGAAGCCTTACCATTAAGTATCGTGGTGGGTCAGGTGGACTTCAAATCGTTGAGAACGTTGCCACTGGATTGAGGAGTGGACACGAACTGGATGCTATCGTCTTGGAGTAGAACAAGGGAAGATTGGGAGTAAACAGATGGTGGTGGATCTTGTCGGAGTCAGGGACTCTCATCATTCATTTGTCACAGGAGATATGTAGTATCAAGAGAGCTCTATACGTATCAATGTGAAAATATCGGTTTGTACGAGGGGCAGCTCAAACAGCGGTTGGATGCGCATGGATCTTCCCTTTGATAGGATGCTAGTCAATGAAAGGGACCCCGGTCATTATCTTCTTGTAAAATACAAACGACGAAAAGTGTCCATGGAGGTGATGTGGTGCATGGGTCAGGCCTAAGGGTGATGGTGGCGGGAGGCGGAGGATTGGAATGGATCTCAATGGTCAAGGTGCTTACCATCGACTTGTTTACTACCAGATGCTTATGCCACCATCTACAACTAGCAACGGATGTGGACAGAGGTGAATTGGGAGCTTTACAATTTATTGGTATTCTAGTTTTTAGACGAGGAAAGCTCAAGTGCGGTTGAAATCTATGTTTTTCTTTTTAAATTCTAGGGTTTGTATTTTATTTGGTTGTTTTTTTAATTTCCATTTGTAAAACGTTACCTTCTTACTTCAAAAATTAATAATTAAACCGAGTATTGTATAATTCATTTTTTCGATTTTTCTCAACCATAAAATAATTATTTAAATGAATATATATATATATATATATTCTTATATTCCTTGAAAAAATATAGTCATATATACTTATTTAAATATAAGAAAAAGAAAGGAAAAGATACGAATAGAATTTGTCCTCTTTAAGCATTTGATTCACCTTCATTTTTGTTCATTTTCAGTCCCAAATTTGACATTTCTATTCCCCAGTAGTCTCAATCAAATTCACTTTAATTTATCATGTCCGAATATTATTCATCTCCTTCCATTATTTTTATTCATAAATAACCTCACACACATATTGTCATGAATCTGACTAAAATGGAACATTGTACTATTCGAAGATAATTGAAAATATGAATAATTATATAGAACTGATGTGGACCGCCAAATTAAGCATGTCATATGATATGAGCATGAGAGTTTTCATTTTAATTGGACAATTTTGTTGTAGTTGAATTTTTAATTATGTGGATGACAACCTCTCTTACTGTGTATATATATATATATATACTTAGGATGTGATAAGTTAATTTTGATTATCTAATCAACCGCCCACATAATAATTGAGAATGAGATAGCTTATTCAGGTAACTTATCATAAATATGCATAATTGAAAAATATATTTATGAGGCCTAATTGAAGGGCTACTACTACTAAAAATATAAATTAATTAATATTGTGAAAGTTCAATATATAAAAAAATTTATTGAAGTCCTTGGCACACTCAACTATAATTTTTTAAAGGTTTTATATTTTAATAAATTTAGAAAAAAAAAAGTTTTTTATCCAAATAATATAAAAAATAATTAATTATGAAAAAGCATAGAAAATCGATCAATTACGAAAATAGGCTTTTGCTAAAGTGTTCTAACGGTGTCACCTGACAAATTGGCAGCACTAGACTGAAATGTGATGACCTAAAATATTCAGAGACATGATATGTAAATTTTTTTTTTCTGTTGGCAGCTGAAAGAAAGGGTTTAAGGGTACTGCCTGACAGTGTAGAGACACTCTACACCAAATAAATTGTTTCATAAGCCTCTTGTTTATTATTTTATTTTATTTTATTTAAATTGCTCTAGTTTTCAGAAAGGAGTAACAGCACCATACTTATACAAGCACACATAAGGTGTTCTTGTTTTTTTTTTTTTTTCCATCATAAGCATGCTCAAAATATGCTTTGAGGTTTCAGAAAAAATATGGAACTTGCAACTTCTCAGACTCTTAACTGCTACCTCCTAAATGGGCAGAAGAACAACTTTTCCAATTTTTGTTCTTTTCCTACTGTGATGTTTCACCCGAATGAATTGATGCTTCTGTTTCACTAGATTGACCGTATGAAATGGCCACTTCTTTTGGTCTTACCTGCAAGATTATTCGGCAAGAAAAGATACTGAAGCTTCACCATCATTACAAAGAGTTCAAATTTTCACTTGAATAAAAGATATTATTAGCAGGCCCCTTTTATCCCATATCAATGAAATTTTTCCTATGAATGCTGTACCAAGTGAGGTTCTAAATTTTCAAAGACTTTTTCTGAAATTTCATAATAAAATATTTTAGTTTAAACAAAATCTGGTAGAAAAATGGTAGGCGGGGGTTTATGAAGCAATTTATTCATTTATAGTTCGGTGCCGTCACACTCTCAAGCGGCACCCTTAAACCCTTTTTTTCATCTACCAACAAAAACAGAAAAATTGCATATTCTTGAATATTTTAGGTCATCACATTTCAGTGCTGTCAATTTGTTAGGCAGCACCGTCAGAACACTGTAGCAAATGCATATTTTTGTAATTAATCTGTTTTCCATACCTTTTTCGTAATCAATTATTTTTTATATTATTTGGGTTAAAAACTCAAAAAAGAACCTACACATTATGAGAATGATAAAATGTACTCTTGGTCATCTTAGATTTACCATTTTAAATAAAAACACATTGGGTTTATATATCAATTTTTTATAATTTTATTTCGTCAATAATTTTACTCATATAATATTAGTAAGTGTACCATAATAAAAGAAAAACGCACTAAAAGATTTTCTTTTTGGTGAATTACAAGAATAGAATAAAACCTTAACAACAATGCAATTAACACAATTTGAACCCAAGCCGCACCTAAGATAATGAACACGTTAGCCATCAACACAAATTCACACACTAAGGGTCTGTTTGATTGACGGAATTGATTTTCCGGAAAATCATTTCCAACTTTTCCAGCGTTTGATTGGCGGAAAACATTTTCCATTTGGAAAATGAACTCCAAAACAATGGAAAATGGGTTACATTTTAGGGAAAATGTCTTACCCTTTCAATTTCCGTAAGACATTTTCCGTGCTTTCCTCTCTATCGCCTCCTTCATTCCTTCCTTCATTTCGGTGAAAAGCGCTTACATTTATCGATTTTCCAAGAACTTGTTTTTTAATTATTCAATACTTGTTTTTTAACACAATTACAAATAATTTATTTGATATTAGTTTTTTCAATTTATAATGATTAATATTGTAGCTTAATAATTGAGTATTATTATAAATAAATCATTGCAATATATGTAAAAATAATTTAAAATATATTTTCAAAAATATTTTCAAAAATTTGTCAAGCAAAGAGAAAATATTTTCCAAGAAATCATTTTACAAAAAGTAAAATATTTTCCAGAAATCATTTTACGAAAAATATTTTACTGGCAATCAAATAGACACTAATAGTATTTAAGTTGAACTTCCAACCAAAAATTTTAAAAGATTATAGTGGGACAAAAGAAAGAGAGAAATAAAGGTAGCTCTAAATTGACAAATTTTAGATGAATATTTTTAAAAAAAATAATAGAAATTAGAACAAGGGCAATCAACCACCACCATGCATTGTGATTTTCAAAATGGTCCCCCAATGGGCCATAAGAAGCATGCTAGATTCAATGTATTTAACTAAAATTTAGGCAATAATAACTCATTCATTGACTAATTTCATATTTATACTTAGCCTCCCATTGTTAAGGAAAAATCAGGCAATCACAATAATAATACTTTCCTTATTGACAATTTAAGATAAACAAAAAAGGGTAAGATTTAATAATAGATGGAATATTTCACTCCATAAAGCTTTCCCAAATAATCAATAAACCTAAAGAAGTTTCTAAAACGTTTTTCTTTTAATTAATAAATGTGCTATTTGAGGTCAAATTTTGAAAATTATTATTTAATTGAAATAGGGTTTAATCTTACTAACTTACATTTATTTAAACCAGACAATATTAATTTAAATAAATGCATTTTATTTTTATTTTTTAGATTAAGTTTAATTTACTACGTTTATTAATGCTCAATTTGGCATAGGCTAGTTAAGCCACCCCAGAAGTGGTTGTTGTTGAATCTTCCAACGAATTAAAAATAAAATAATGGTCTTCACATTATAATCATAATTTAACTTTTATGCAAGTCAACTATGTATCTAGATCCAAAACTTTAACCTATTCTATAATAGGGTATTGGATCTAGCGTTTTGGGGATCTTTATGTGTTATTATTGTTAGTATGGTTAATTATTAAAAAAAAAATCAGTCATAAAATTATTACTTGATTTTGCCCCTAAAAAATCAACTATCTCCCCAAAATAAATTATGCATTGTGGTCTGATCCGAAATGCAAATGGTTTGCGGTATCTGGGATTTGTAATGGTCTTGAATAGGCTTGGAAGATTGATTGTCGAGATGTATTGTTAGAATCAGATTGTTTGGAAGCGCTGCACCATATTAAGGGGAATCTGATAATTAATCAGTCCAAATCGCACATCATAAATGCGATTCGAGATTTGTTGAGGCGTGATTGGAATGCAATTGGTTGGCTGATTGTTTAGCAAAGGCTACAGAAGGAATGGATATTGACTTTCACCTTTGGTCTTAACCCCCAGATTACCTTACTGGTTTATCTGTTCCTAGATTAATTATTATGTAATAGCCTAGAATGCTCAATTTGCAAAAAAAAAAAAATATGTATTTTTAAACTATCATGTGGTTGAAAAAATCTGTTAAATCTGTATTTTTTTAGCCACACAATAATAAAGAAACACATAAAAAAATTTTGGCTAATTAAATTTTTTATGGACCAAATCCTGGATAATTTAACAAAAATTAAAACAATATTATGATTTGAATAAACTCCTAATCACACCATGTTGATTATAATATTATATTATTAAATAAATTTGTACATATTTGGAAGGGAAATTATTATGTCCACAAATTTATTTCCATAGTGGACCGACATTTCCTTTTGTCAATTGGTCAAGTCACAAAAGGTTTATGGAGACTAGAATCTCAAAAGAATATCCGGTAAGATGCTGTTTTTGACTTCCACACACAATCTTCACTTATCACATCTTTTTCAGAAATAAATATAAATTTGATAAGTTGTCAATGGTTGAATTAATAAGCAACCGACCCTATCGTCATGCAACTTTACCTCCCGTTATTACCTTTGTTCGTATCCTTCATAGTCAATATTTGACTTCATTGCACTTTGAAAATTAGGCTCCTCTTTTATCATTAATTAATACTTAGGAGAAGCAAAGCAGTAATTTTTTACAAAAGAGATTATAGTTGAGGATAAAAAATAAGTTCTCTATATGAAAAAGAATTAATTTATCTTTAGAGTTTTACTTATAAGTTATAATAATTCAATAGATTTAAGTTTGTGTATACAAAATCGATAGTCTTAATTCGATTGGTATAAACATTGTTGTCAATGTAAGAAAACGTGGGTTCGAGTGCACTGAAGTACATTATCCTCCTATTTATGGGTTGGGGAGAGATTATGAGTAATTCTAGGTATTGTATCAAAAAATAGTTTGTGTATACGAGAACTGGGCCCAAAAGCTTAACGGAGTCCCCTCGCGTACTAGTAATTGTACGGTTAGAAAGAGAAATATCTGTAGGAATACAACAACATATAAGGCTTAAATACGCCAGTCCTTTGGGCATTCTTCAAGCGCTAGCAAATGAAACAAAATTGCTTTTCAAAAAAAAATATTCTTCCTTCTAGAGGCAATACTCGTTTATTTGGTATTGGACCGACTATAGTAGTCATATCAAATTACTAAGTTTTTTAGTAATTCCTTTTAGCTCTCGCATTATTTTAGCCGATCTCAATATCAGTATTTTCTTTATGGATTGTCATTTCAAGTATTGTTCCCGTTGGGCTTCTTATGTCAGGATACTAAATAAACGTCTAGATGGAAGAATATTTTTTTGAAAAGTTGTTTTGTTCCATCTGCTAGCGCTTGAAAAATGCCCAAAGGACCGACGTATTTAGGCCTAATACGTTGTTGTATTCCTGTAGATATTTCTCTTTCTAACCATATAATTACTAGCACGCCTATTGTGATTCCCAATACAAGAGTCAAAATAGGGATCAACATCCATATGATCCCATAGACCTCTTTTAAAGATTTCAATGTGTAAAAGGAATTGATATCTTCTACTTCTGTCATATAAATTATCATTTCAACTATCCACTTCTCCCATAATGATATCTATGCTACCTAGTATCGGGAATCACAATAGGTTAAATACTATAAAACGAAAAAGGGTTAATATATATTTTGACACCTATATTTGGTTTTAAGATTCAAATTGGGAGCTAATTTTTTTTTGTACAATTAGGCATCTGAACTTGGTTTATTTTGATCCAATTAAATACCTAAGCTTGACATCTTGGTTCAAATTGGTACCTAAATTTGAGTTTTTGGATCAAATTAGTACTTACGATAAATGACTTATTTGAATTAAATTGAACTATAAAACTAGGTTCGGGTACCTTAAATACCAATTTAAACTTTAAAGCTAAATTTAAATAACTAGGAAAAATTCTAAAACCCATCTATAAATTAAATATAATTTATTATTAAAATCTAATTTTAATGTGACAATGGAGTGTTGGCACAGTATGAAAATATCTCAATTATAACCCACAAAACTATAAAAAAAAAAAGTAATGATGAAAATTAAATAACAATGAGGATTTGATTACCAACTACTCAAGAGTACTCGAAGCTTTCCGTTTTTATTATTATTAAATGACACAATAATATATTTAAGGGGACATTGTTGAGCTAACACCAGAAAAAGGTAACATGAAAAAAACCTAATATTTTAGGAAATTGTCTGTACTAATACCAAATTACCAACCAAACCACATGGTATTACATTAGATTCATGTCAATGTCTTTGTCTTTTTTTCATCACATGCATGAGGAGTTGTGTCATTCATGCCCTTATTTGAGCACATAATGCTACACATTTGTCATTATGGTTGACCATTACATAAATATTAACATATACATAATAATATGTAGTTTAATATATATTTTTTATTTATCTATTTATTCAATGATCACTTAAAAACCAACAAGCCTGGCATAAATGTGATGTGACAATTAACTAATATGGATTTTTTCATATGAGGGATGCATGATTGGATTATCATATAACTAATTTTTGGAAAATAATTTATTTATCCAAATAAATAGATAAGAATTTGTGATTATAATTATATGTGTAAATTTTAATCAAACTTACAAAAGATCCAGTAAATAAATAAAGTACATAATAACTCATAGTTAAGTGTATTTTTTAAAAAAATCAAAGTTATTTTCAACTAAAATTGAAAAAAATATCTATGTAATGAATTTATTAAAATATATAAATTAAATCTGATTTTGATTAAAATGGTAAAATTAAGATAATAAAGAATATAAATTCTTGGGTTTAAAACATATAATTTTGTATACATTTTTCTAGATTTATCAACATATAAAAGATATAAATACTCTCGAAATAATATTTGTTGCTTTATAAAAGGAATAATACAATACAATGGGGAAGGAGAAATGGTTTACAAAGATTGAATTATGAACTTCATGCCAATTAACTTGAAACCTACACAGAGGTGAATCCAAGGGGGCTGGCAGGGGCCCCGCCCCCCATAAAATGGAAAATTGTTGTTTAGGTCATTTAAAAAATTTAAAATTTTAAATTAGCAAAAGTAAAATTGTACTTTGGCCCCCTAAAATTATGAAATTTTAATTTAATCCTTTAAAAATTATAAAGATTAGACTATTAAAAATTAAAATTTTGTTTGGGCCCCATTAAATAAATTTTTGGCTGTGAAGGCATTAAAAATTATAGTGTTTTGAGTTCAAATCTAATCAAGCTTTTTTTTCTAATTTTACATTATTTGAAATGATAAAATATCCTCACAATAACGTTTATTATTTTATAAAAGAATAGTATTTAATAATTGTTCAACTGGATTGAGAATTGATACTAAGGGCCTGTTTGATAAATTGAAAATTTAAGTGTCGAAAAATAAAATATTAAATTTTAATGCTAATTTTTATAAATGGTGAATTTGTATAATTTGTTTGATAAACTAGTAAATACAAGTAATGAATACAATTACGTTATTTGATAAAGTAAATACTGATTTTAAATTATTGTTAATTTTTAAAATTTTAATTTTATTAATATAATATTTTATATTATTTTAGATAAAATACATATATGATAATTTTAAATAAAAATTAAAATAATGATCAAATACGATATCTCACTAAATTATGCATATTGATTAGTCCATACAATTTGTCCTAATACATATAAAAGAGAAGATGATGATAGTGAAACTACATTAATTATTTAGTTTATTCAAACACCATCATTTGTCATGTTGATGCTCGTGACTGCTGACAATTGACCAACATGGTTTATTAATCGAAGGCGACACTCATGTGAAGGCATAATTATAATTTAACAAGGATTAAATTGAAAATTCAATATTTCGATAAATATTAAATTAATTTTTTTTAAATATGTGTATATATAAAATTTCAAGTCTATATTATTGAAAATAATATTAAATTTACTTTTGAGAGAAACGAAATTTCATTAACAATCAAAGTGCAAAAACAAATAATAGTAAAACTTTAAACTTTATATTTTCAAGTCTTATTAAATTTCTACTATTATTTAGTACCTCAAAATACAAAATAAATTTATATATTTTATATAGGTTAAAGTAATTTCTAAAATTAGAATTTAGTTTCTTTAATTTTAAATTTCAAAATTTAAGTCCAACCAGGAGCGTATCTAGGGGATCTGGCAAGGTCCTTTAAAATTTTAAATTAGTAAAGATAAAACTACACTTTGATCGCCCCTAAAAATGATAAAATTTTGATTTAATCCTTTAAAAATTATGAAAAATTATAAAAATATAGGCTATTCAAATGGTGAATTTGCATTTTACTATTGTAAAATTATAATTTAATTTCGGCCACCTCTAAAAAATTTTCTAGCTTACTTACCGAGTCCAACTAATAATACTATTAATTTTTTATTAAATTCGGATTAATTACATGGTTATAAAGTAAGTTTTTTTTATCTCAAAATGTCGTAACAACAAATTTAACAAAAAAATTAATAATATTAACGGTTAGACTTGAAATTTGAAAACTGAAAAATAGAGTGACTAAATTATTAGAAATACAAATACAAAAGCTAAATTTTAATTTTAAAAAAGTAGAAGCAATTTTGCCTTTTACATATATTCTTCAACTTTTAATAGTGTGTGCTTACGAGGATTTACAAATTAGAAAATTGGTTGCTTTGGCTTTTGCTTTTGATCCAACTTTTTTTATACATAGATAACCCATCAAAAAGTACAGCATTGATCAATTAATCGGTATCCCATTCATCAGCATATCCACTAGATTATCCTTTGTTAAAGTTTTATGCTTCAATTTATAATACATTTTTCATGAACTATGCGTTTACGATGCAAGCATCAATGTCTATTAGTGGAACAATGAAGAATCAATTCTTAACCTGTTTTCTACATTTTATTATATAAAATATTACGAGGTAAAAACGTTTGAGTGCGGATTGAATCTTAACTTATTTGGTATGAGTATTATTGTCAATGCAAGAAGATGTGAGTTCGGATACGCTGAAACGTATTATCCACCTATTGATGGATTGGGGAGGAATTATGGATAGTTCTAGCGATGGATGGATTGCGGAGGGATTATGTTTTCGAATCACTCCTCCAAATTTTGTTATTTTTATAAAATTAAGGAGGATAGTAAGTACCTATATCTTGAGCTTAATTTGGTAATAAAAATCAAAATAATTTTTTTTTAGAAAAAAAAAGTTAAAATATGTTATAGTTTTTGTACTTTTAAATTCAAGTTCATTTCAATGTCATTTTAATCACATCATTATTAAGTGAGTATTTTTTTATTTCAAATGTTACACTAACAAATTTAACAAAAAAATTTAAGAATGATAACAATTGGACTTGAATTTTAGAATTCAAAAGTAGTGAGACTAGATTCTTAAAAATAAAAATATAAGGACTAAATTTCTAATTTTCAAAACTACATGGACTTACTCAAAAAGTTACGTCATTAAATCAATTAAATTTCCTTTATTACAATTTAGAAAATTGAAGGAGAAGAAACTAAAGTAAACTCAAATTCTGAAATTAAAATTAGAAAAAGAAAAAGAAGAAGAAGAAGAAGAAGAAGTTTTGCATTTGCTTGTTGCTTTTCTAATTTGTTTTTCTTTCCTACTCCAATGTCGTCCACACTAATTTCTACAATATAAAAATTAAGAAAAACCCAATTTTTTTCAATATTTGTTATTTTTCCTCTATAAATAATCGTCTTCCTTTGTTCACTTGCTCATTAACTAGCTTCACACACTCTCTCTCTCCCTCTTTTTCTGGTCCAAAGTTGGGTTAACAGTTGCCCTGATTCAGGTACACTTCTTTATCCTTATCTTTATTTGATTATATCCAAATCTGGGTTTTCTCCAAAAACTTTAAAGTTTGTTTTTTTTTTTTTACAAAGAGCTATATTTTCTCCTAAAACTATGGGTTGTGTAAAAACCTTTTGATTTTTGATGATTCCACTCTTCAGGGTCTTGGTCAGATTTTGTTGCTATTTTTAAACCCAATTTTGGTTTTTATTATTTTGGTAAATTAGCCTGTTTAATGGTCCACAGGGATTAAAAAGAAAAAAAAGCTAAGTTCTATATTCGGGTGTGGCAATGGCTACTAATAACAATAATAGCAAGTTAGAGAAGTTGGCTTCTATTGATGCACAGCTACGTGCTTTGGTTCCTGCTAAAGTGAGTGAAGATGATAAACTGGTGGAGTATGATGCTTTGCTTTTGGACCGGTTCCTCGATATTCTTCAAGACTTACACGGCGAGGATCTTAGGGAAACGGTATGTCATTCTCCAAGAATTGCATATACATAGTTTGATGTTTAAAACTAATGCATATGGTAACATTATACTACTTTATTATCAATTGTTTGTATATTGATTTGTGAGAGTTTCACATTTGGATCACTTAGAATCTTATTTCCTGGTTTTATGTATTACTTTCAGATACGGTTCATAGTGTTCTTTGGAAGATGCTAAATAAATTGATTTGATCTTGAAATTTGTGTTGTGAATTACAGTGATAAAATTGTACCATTTTTTTGTGTGGTTGATTTGATTAGGTTCAAGAATGTTATGAACTTTCTGCTGAGTATGAAGGGAAGAGTACCCCCAAGAAACTTGAGGAGCTGGGGAATGTTTTGACTAGTTTGGATCCAGGGGACTCCATTGTTATAGCTAAGGCTTTCTCCCACATGCTTAACTTGGCTAACTTGGCTGAGGAAGTTCAGATTGCTTACCGGCGAAGGATCAAGTTGAAGAAAGGTGATTTTGCCGATGAGAACTCTGCAACAACTGAATCGGATATCGAAGAAACTCTCAAGAGACTTGTGGTTGATCTCAAGAAGTCTCCTGAGGAAGTTTTTGATGCACTTAAGAACCAGACTGTGGATCTGGTCTTCACTGCTCATCCTACCCAATCTGTTCGTAGATCTTTACTTCAGAAGCACGGAAGGTTTGTTCTTTGATTCTTGTAGCTTAATGTCTTTTTTATTACATTTTGACAAGTACAGCGAAGAAGCAATTTCGAATTTAAAACTTGTTGTTTTCATTACATCCAGGATAAGGAACTGTTTAGCTCAGTTGTATGCTAAAGATATTACTCCAGATGATAAGCAGGAGCTTGATGAAGCTCTACAGCGTGAGGTATATCACTGTGTCTTGATATTTGTTTATCTGTAAACAAACTTGCTATCCTTGTCACAACTTCTTCTCACTTATCTTGTTTCAATTCCTTTTCCATGTAGATTCAAGCCGCATTTCGTACAGATGAGATTCGAAGGACTCCTCCAACTCCCCAAGATGAGATGAGGGCGGGAATGAGCTACTTCCATGAAACGGTATGGAAAGGTGTCCCCAAATTCTTGCGGAGAGTTGACACAGCTTTGAAGAATATTGGAATTAATGAACGTGTTCCCTATAATGCGCCACTTATTCAGTTTTCTTCATGGATGGGTGGTGATCGTGATGGTACATTCCTACTTGGATAACTGAATATAAAAAAGACTTTACCCTGTAGCACAAAAGCTTTTCTTGTTAATATTTGCTTGATATATAATGCAGGCAATCCAAGGGTAACTCCTGAGGTCACAAGGGATGTTTGCTTGTTGGCTAGAATGATGGCTGCCAATTTGTACTATTCCCAAATCGAGGATCTGATGTTTGAGGTATTTAGCTTGTATCATGTAACACTTTCTTATGAGCTTTATTTGAAGGATCCATTTTGGGCCAATCCTTATTGATGTATCTTTGCAGTTGTCAATGTGGCGTTGCAGTGATGAGCTTCGTGTTCGTGCAGACGAACTTCATAGATCTTCAAGGAGAGATGCTAAACACTACATAGGTATACTTTTAGAAATATGCCGGTTTCCATTTTGTTTACCTTTTTTCCTAAATCTAGATGATGCACTTTTTACATAAATAGCTGTTCCGAATGGGCTTTACATGCATTTCATGTGACCTTGTGAACAAAAATGTAAGTCCAGCTATTATTTTTGCATGTGTTTTCAGAATATACTTTGAAGTATTGAGAATACTATTTCTATCTCTAATTCCCCATACGGACAGAATCTTCTATAGTGTATCTTTTATAGAATGCTTAAAGAATATATTTAGACTTTAGGGAAGTTAAAACTAGATATGCTTCTCTGACAAGATTTCCAATGCCATGTGATGATTTACGCGACTTGGAAATGATAGTTTCTATAATATCTTGATCAATTGATTTCGTGTCACTGGTTCAGTTCTCATTTGATGTTACTTCAATGCAGAATTCTGGAAAAAAGTTCCTCCAAATGAACCCTACCGTGTTATTCTTGGTGATGTTAGGGACAAGCTGTATCAGACACGTGAAAGGTCTCGCCAAATGTTGTCTCATGGTATCTCTGACATTCCAGAGGAGGAAACTTTCACCAACATTGAGCAGGTCTCTGTCGGTTTATCATATATCAGTCTTATTATGAGTTTGGAATCCACCTACTCATCATGAGTAAAATACAGATTTACATTAGATTGCCCCTCGGCTAACATCTAGCCTTAATAACAATAGGAAAACGGCCCGGAAAACCCGATTTTGTAACTCTTCTCCTTTTTTCGTTTTATGTGCTGGGACAATAATGCCTTGAAAACTTCCATTTCACTTTCTCTGCCCTCATTGTAACGTCTGCCCTAATTAACTCTTTGCTCTTAAACTTTTTGCAGTTTTTGGAACCGCTTGAACTATGTTATAGGTCACTTTGCTCTTGTGGTGACCGGCCAATTGCTGATGGAAGTCTTCTTGATTTCTTGAGGCAAGTGTCAACTTTTGGCCTCTCACTTGTCAGACTTGACATTCGGCAAGAGTCTGACCGCCACACCGATGTCTTAGATGCCATCACCAAGCACTTGGAAATTGGTTCCTACCGAGAGTGGTCTGAAGAACAAAAGCAGGAATGGCTATTGTCTGAACTAAGTGGAAGACGTCCATTGTTTGGTCCTGATCTTCCTAAAACAGAAGAAATTGCTGATGTTTTGGATACCTTCAGTGTCCTAGCAGAGCTCCCGGCAGACAACTTTGGAGCATACATCATTTCAATGGCAACTGCTCCTTCTGATGTTCTTGCTGTTGAGCTCCTACAGCGTGAATGCCATGTGAAGCAACCATTAAGAGTTGTTCCACTGTTTGAGAAGCTTGCAGATCTGGAGGCTGCACCTGCTGCTTTGGCTCGGCTCTTCTCTATAGATTGGTACAGAAATCGGATCAATGGCAAGCAGGAAGTCATGATTGGTTATTCTGATTCGGGTAAAGATGCTGGCCGTCTCTCTGCTGCCTGGCAGTTATACAAAGCTCAAGAGGAGCTTATCAATGTTGCTAAGCAATTTGGTGTGAAGCTAACGATGTTCCATGGTCGTGGTGGAACTGTTGGAAGAGGTGGTGGTCCCACCCACCTTGCTATATTATCTCAACCACCAGAAACAATTCACGGCTCACTTCGGGTTACAGTTCAAGGTGAAGTTATTGAGCAATCGTTCGGAGAGGAACACTTGTGCTTTAGAACACTCCAGCGTTTTACTGCTGCCACACTTGAGCATGGCATGCACCCACCAGTTTCACCAAAACCAGAATGGCGTGCACTGATGGATGAAATGGCTGTCGTTGCTACTGAGGAGTACCGTTCCATTGTCTTCAAAGAACCTCGATTTGTTGAATATTTCCGCCTTGTAAGTGAACTTGCATTATCATGTTCTGAACACCATGCCATTTGTTCCAAGTTAATTAAAGCAGTTTTGGATTAACTAATACCTGTTCTTTTTTCTGTAGGCTACACCAGAGTTGGAGTATGGTAGAATGAATATTGGAAGCCGACCATCAAAGCGGAAGCCAAGTGGGGGTATCGAATCTCTTCGTGCAATCCCATGGATCTTTGCGTGGACGCAGACGAGATTCCATCTCCCTGTTTGGCTCGGATTTGGAGCTGCATTTAAACATGTCATTCAGAAGGACATTAAGAATCTCCTTATGCTGCAGGAGATGTACAATGAATGGCCTTTCTTCAGAGTGACAATTGATTTGGTTGAAATGGTCTTTGCAAAAGGAGATCCTGGGATTGCAGCCTTATACGATAAGCTTCTTGTTTCTGAGGAACTCTGGTCTTTTGGAGAGCGGTTGAGAACCAACTTTGAAGAAACTAAAAGCCTTCTCCTCCAGGTAAATTCCCTTGGCCTGGATCGCATATAGATGCTTCTGGTTACTTACATCTTTCAAAAACATCGAGCAACTTACTCTTTTCTTCTTTACGGTTATCAGATTGCTGGGCACAAGGATCTTCTCGAAGGGGATCCCTACCTGAAGCAAAGACTCCGGCTACGTGATTCATACATCACCACTCTAAATGTCTGCCAGGCCTACACACTCAAACGTATCCGTGACCCAAATTACAATGTGAAGTTGCGGCCACATATCTCTAAAGAGATCATGGAATCAAGCAAACCTGCTGATGAACTTGTGAAACTGAACCCAACAAGCGAGTATGCCCCTGGTTTGGAGGACACCCTCATCTTGACCATGAAGGGTATTGCTGCCGGCATGCAAAACACCGGTTAAACCACCGACATGCTACACGAGGTGTGCTTAAAGTTTTTTAAGTCCAGAGAAGATGAATTATTCATCAAAGACAGATGTCATTTCGGTGAAAACCTTTCTTATGGGTAAACAAAAGAGTCGGATATATATATAAATGCTCTTTAAAGCTGTATGATTATGCTGTTATGCTTTTAAGACTCGTTTTATTTATATATATATATGTATTGCGGCAAGTGTTTATTATTGCCCAAAAACGGATTGGAATGGAACTCCATTGGAACTGATCCATTATGCTTTAAATACAAGTAATGCCTTTTGAGGCTTCTGGTTTTTGTTTTTACGTATAATCTTGGGTCTTTTTAAGCTTATATAATTTACAGCTTCTTTATGCATGCATGTATTTTTGTTTCAATCAAATGCAAGATTTTCATATGATTAAAACAATAACAGACTAATAGTTAATGGTCAGAAATGTAATTTCTCTTAATTTTTTGTGTTTTTGACAACAGCAGTTCCACTAAATTCTGGCGAGTGTTCAAATTTCTAATAAATAGTTGGGTAATCGGATCCGAAAAATAGGCTTAAAAAAATAAAATCATTTCAAATATAAATTAATTTTGGGCTTGGCTCGATTTGCTTTCTACTTTATAATATTTTATATAAAGTAAAATTAAATATATAATAATATAGTGTATATTTCAATATATAAGATAATGTAAATATGCATATCCTAAAACAGACTTGAATTAAAATTTACAAATATGAACGAGCATAAAATATATCAATATTATATATAAACTCAGCCCTCATGAACTTCTTTAATTATTATGTAGATTTTTGTATTAAGAGATAAATAATATACATTCATTTATAGATTAGTTAAAATTTTATTAAATTATACAATAAATATTTATATAATGACTTTTTAACAATTTTTTCTTAAAATAAATTAAAATTTAGATTTTAAAATCAACCCTTTTTGGTTTCTTCCTCCTTTTCTCCCTTATAAAACATGTACCTAAAGTTATTTAATTTTATATATCATTATTTTCCTCTTAATTGTGTAAATAATAGCAATAAATTATCATTTCACTAACAAATTAAAAAACCAATTAAAAGCAGAACAAAGAACGAGTCTCACTCACTGTTTTTAGATAATTTTAGTTGCTTTTCTTCAGGTTGGTTTGATTAATTAAAAATTCCCTTAAAAACAAAAAATTTGAATAATTTCCATAGCCGAAAAATAGCTCAGTCCCTCGCTATAAATTTACCTTTTTTGTTTTACAAACTTCCATAACTAGAAGAAAACTAATAAAAATAAAAATAAAATAAAAAGATGGAAAAAACATCAATCCTGGCCCTTGTAATTTCATTGGTAATATGCCTAATTTCGTCCCTCCTTGGCTTTTCCCATGCCAAGCATGGCTTGTTAGTTGTAATAGGCAAAGTTTATTGTGACACTTGCCGAGTTGAATTTGAAACCAAACTTAGCCAACCTATTAATGGTAATATGCAAACTATATCAACTCCACTTAAACTTTTATATTCGTCATATATTCGGACATAAATACGTATACTTCTTGTTTATATGCATAAGCAAAAGTGCATTTGGAATGTAAGAATCGAACCGACGAACGAATAGTATATAGCAAAGACGCGGTTTCAGACAAATTGGGAATGTATAGCATCCCGGTGGAAGGTGATCACGAGGACGAACTGTGCGAAGTGCGCTTGATAGAGAGCCCGAGGAACAATTGCAACGAGATGATGGAATCGTGGAGGAAAGCCAGAGTGGTGCTGACGAGAAGAGATGGGGTGACCGATCTAACTCGACAGACCAACAATTTAGGGTTCAAGATAAAACCGGAGGATGTTGATACTAAGGCATGTGTCAAAGTGCTTGAAGAAATGGGCTTCGTTGTTGATGGTAAGACGCGAATGGTTGAAATTCCGTCGTAAGCTTTTTTATTCACCAATATTTGTATGATAAAAGGAAGGTTTATAATAGAATATTTTAAACCCATTTTTTTATCCTTTCTTCTTCTTTTCTTTTTTTCCTTGAATAGTAGATAATGATTTAATCCGAGTAGATTTAAAAAGGACTTAGAGCTAGTTTATGATCGGATCAATTGAGATTTTATAAATATGAAACTTGAATTAATGGATTTTATGGTTTACATTGATTACAGTTTATTAACTAATGTATCCGTAGAGTTATTTATTGAAATTTGATTGATGGAAGCCTATAAGAATTTATTTATCTTGAAAAAGTTGAAGAGAATGAGATCCTATTTCTCTTTGTTCATTTTATACTACAACATACTATCATTTATACGATTGGAAGCGAAAAAATTAAGGCAACAAGGTTGGGAGAAATTGTCAATGCATCAATCATCTTTTGTTAAGTTAGTGTGCATTCATATCTGATTCTAAAATGTGTACTACATACAACCTTTTTGACATCTGTCGGACAAAATTAGAAATTTTGCATTGGAGGGCAAGGTCAAATAAAAGAAGTTGGGAGGGGCCATAGTTAAAAATTGTGTTTTAAAATTATTTGAATTGAAATTTTAATTTCTTGTAGGGGTCAAACTTGAAAATCTTCATTTAATTAAAGGGTTAAAAGGGAATTAATCAATTTATTAATTTCAAAGGAACTTAAAAACAATTCTACCATTTAACCAAGGCAATGTTTTAGAAAACTGAACCGATGATCAAACATTTAGATCACCGATTCCCCATTCAAGTGTCGGTACAATAATAATTCTATAAATAGTTAATAAAAATTAAAAAAACTTGTAAAACATTTCAGCAGTTGTTTTTTATTATTATTTTGAATTACAATTTCTTATTGTTTTAAGCGGTTTGCTCAAAGATTGATTTAATCTCTTTGTCAAACTAGATTGAGAGACGAATCTAGCTTAATTCCAACGATGCCAAAGCTCTTGCTTTAATCATGTTGAAACATTATCAATTTTTGTTAAAAGTGAATTGTTGATGGTGCCATAAAATATTTTTGTTAAATTTTTTATTGGTATCAACTTCACATTTTATCTTTAAAATATTTTTGATTAAAAAATCACATTTTACATTTAATATATTTTTTAATTTCAAAATACATGGTGACAAGAATCATAGGATAATTGAAGCAACTAAGCAAGCAAAGAAGCTAACCTGTATGTAAAAGATTAATAAATAAATGATGAGGGAATCAAAGTTAATAACAAATTTGATTACAGTGGGTGACAGTGGCTACAAGGACCCAAATTTATTTTTTAAATTTAACTCGAACAAATATATTCGATTCGATTTTATTCTAATTTCATCTTACTCAACTCGAATAAATAAACTTTCAAATCGAATTAAGATGAGAAAATAAGATCCATCAACTCGATTAACTCAAATTCATTCAATTCAATCCAACACTACCCTATCCATTATTATTTGTTTAGTGGATTTAAATGCTAGAATTTATAATTTTATTACAGTGATAGAAATTAATTTCACCCGAGGCTTTTAAGTAAATAGAAAATCTTTTTTCTAATTTAAAACTATTAGTGACATAATTATTTCCGACGAAAGATTCAACCGAAAATACTTTAATGAAAAACACCTTGAAGCAGCCATTGTTGAACCCAAGCGTGCATTGATTGAAGAAGGCAGGGAAGCCATTAAAGTAAACATTGAGAGAAATGAAGGAATTCCATACGAGACGAAACGACGAAGTCCAGGGGAACCTGATCTTCTTCATCATCATTAATAATCATGAATTTTGTTTCTCCTCTCCTTTACCGCTTTTCTTCGGAAATAATAGAACCCGCAAATGGTGGCTTAGAAAATTTTGTTTGAATGCATGCTAAAACAAATCATTTCCAATTCCTCCATCTTAATTTTCTTTTTCTATTAAAGTAGGATTTTAATTTTGATTCAATAAAATTGGACTTTTCATAAGATCATTTACTAAAAGATGCTCAGCTTACTCGAAAATGGTACTTGCTCCATCCTATTCGAGCTATTATCATGATCGAAAATTTATTTAGTTGTGACGTGGAGAATATTTATTTGCATTTGTTAAGGTTTGAACCGCTGCTCTCAAATGTTAGGTGGTAGTACACTTGCCCATTAATGCCATTTAAGGATATGAGTTTAATCTTTACTAAGGTCCCCTTGATAGGTGGTCGTGCTCCATGTATAGTCCGGTCCAACAAAATTCTCTCGTTTTGTTGAATCTACTGCTTCAAGCACTCGAACTCTTCAAAAAGTTAGAAATGAAACCTCAATTAGAGACAATACCAACCCATTAAAAAATCCATCGACTTCTGACAAATAATTTTTAAAAAAATGTCTAAAATAAAATCTGCTTTATCGTTTATCATCCACCTGCATTTTCTTTTTTCATGTATGCTTTTTAATCGGTTGTATAACCACAATAACCAAAAATATTAAAAATATGTATACCACAATAAAATAAAGTGCTAGACAAGAGCAGTATTTAATTAAGTTTAAATAAAAGTGTACTAAGTTTTAGAGATTGTGTGATTAAATTATTTAATTATTTGTTAATAAGGCCAGCAATTACTTTGCGGAGGAGATATCTCTCCAGATAGGAGTGTTTAAGTTTAATTAAAAAGTACAAATAGACTTTTATCTTTAAACACTTCAAGTTTTTAATTTTTATAATAACATTTTTATCGTATTAAACGAAACTTTAACCATATTTAGGGATTTAATTTAAATTGAAATTTTATTATATCCCTATAAATATATATCACACGTTCACCTTTTCCAACACGTTTCCTTAAGTTTCATAGAAGCTAATTCCTTTCGGTCTATTTTTAACGTGTTCGAATTCTGTTGGCTTTTTTTAGTCATGAAGAAATATCAGCTTTTGTTCCTAATGCTTTACCTTGCATTATGTGTGAATCAATCTCACCAGCGGATTCTTTCTCAAAAGCATGATGCTAAAAAAATTGATGAACAATTTCTTCATCAAAAGCAGAATGTTATCGTCTCAAAAGATTATGAATTAATTAATCTTGTTAAAGTTACAGGTCCTGAAAGTATCGCGTTTGACTGTAAAGGCGAAGGGCCATACGTTGGAGTATCTGATGGTCGGATACTTAAATGGCATGGACCAAAACTTGGCTGGAAAGAGTTTGCTATTCCTTCATCAATTAGGTATTCTGTATTATTTACGCATTCATTAACTTATATTCTTTTTGTAAAGATAGTTAACCAGCGGATGGATTTTTTGTTGGATTAGGAGAAGAGAGTTGTGCGATGGGTCTACAAATCCTAATCTTGAACCAATATGTGGAAGGCCACTGGGCTTAAAATTTAACCCAGTAACTTGTGATCTCTATATCGGTGATGCTTATTTTGGTCTTCTCATGATTGGACCTAATGGTGGCATAGCACAAACTCTTGTTAGCTCAGTTAAAAGAATCCCGTTTAAGTTTATAAATGGGTTAGATATTGATAGTAGTACAGGAGTTATTTATTTTACAGATAGTAGTACTACTTTTCAGAGAAGGTATGATTTTCTTTTGAACTATTGGAATTTTTTTAATTCAACTTTTTGAGTATTTATCTAATTTTTAATTAAATTTTTAATATTTATGTGTAGGTATGCGGATTTTTTGTCCAAATCAACTGATAATAGCGGAAGGTTATTAAAATATGATCTACATACAAAAAATACATCTGTTATCTATACAGGTTTGATGTTTCCAAATGGAGTAGCTTTGAACAAAAATCATTCTTTTCTTTTGGTGGCGGAAACAACACGAAGAAGAATATTGAAGTTCTATCTTGGAGCAAATAATTTAGAGCCCGAAGTGTTTGCTAAGTTACCTAGAGTTCCTGATAATATTAAGATGAATGATAAAGGAGAGTTCTGGGTAGCTTTAAACGCAGGAAGGCTTGGAAAGATCGATGATGATGTTCCGGATCCCATAGGAATTAAATACGATCAAGAAGGAAGAATTTTAAAACAACTGGACGGAAATAATGAAGATGTATTTAGTTCTATTAGAGGTTAACCGAACTTTATATATTGGTTCAGTTACAAAACCTTATGTTACTATTTTAAATTTTTAAGTTCTCGTTTTATTAGTGATATTAGTGAGGTTAATTGAATATTGATTAAATTACAAAACTTTGGGTTGCTATTTTTATTCTTGTAGCGAGGTTACAAAATCTTAGGTTGATATTTTAAAAGTTTAATTTTTTTATTTTTAAATAACTTTTATGAGAATGTTCAATTTTATTTTAAATTTTATTTTTTGCATTGCCTGGATGATAATTAAAATCTTATGTTGCTATGTGATAATTAATTTCTATATGGTTTTGGTGATAACTAAAACTTTAATGTTACCTTTGGTTGAAGTATTATTTTTAAGCATGTTTTAGTGTATGAGTTACCAATAAACCACTTCAATTAATAATTTTAACTACTTCCTTGACTTATATTAATTAAGTTTAAAAATTATTTTTACGAGAGATATCACTTATCTTTTTTTTTCAAATTTAAATTTTATAATTTTTTATTTTATGGAAATAAGTATGTTTTTCTTTAATATGTATTGAATTTATATATTCGATTGAGTCTTAACTTAATTAATATTGAAATTATTATCAGTACAAGGAATATGAATTCTAGTGCGCTGAAAAATATTTTTTATTTATGGATTTAGGAAAATTAAAATTTTCTCCAAATAATGATTTCCAAAGAAGGGATTTAAGTAATTTCATGTTATAAAGGTTTTTTTCACGTGTGGTGGGCATGGCATGGCACTGGTATTTATATACAAAGAATCTTAAATTTTATTATCTCTCTCCATTTCTAGATCCCCAAAACCCTCATACTTTTTTTTTTCCTTCCCATCGATCTCGCCAATGGCCAACACTAATCTCCCTCGAAGAATCATTAAGGTTTCTCTTTCGATCTCACTCTCATCCTTCTCGGTTTCCTCATTGGAACCCTCAGAAAATCTTCCTTTTTTTAAAAAAAATAGTGTTCTTTTTTTTGTGTTTCTAGAGTTTGATTTGGTAGCTGAATTGTTTTGGGGTTTTAATGAATCGGAAGCTTCAGTAAATTGTTTTAAGTCTTCTTACTTTGTTTCTGTGAATTATGTGAATGTTTCATGCTTAATTTTTGTTTCTTTATCTTTGATCTAAACAGGAAACTCAGCGTCTCCTCAGTGAACCAGGTAAATACTTTGCTTCTTTTTTTGAAATTCTTGTTGAATATTGTTTGTTATCGGTTTTTTTTTTTTGGATTAAATGTTATGGGCTGAAAAATGTTTAATTTTATTGTTTTTCCCATAAATACAGCGCCTGGAATTAGTGCCTCACCATCAGAGGATAATATGCGATATTTCAATGTGATGATCCTTGGTCCAACACAATCTCCATATGAAGGTAGTTGATTTTTTTTAATCTGATGGGTTGCGCTTTTTCTTTGTGTTAGAAATGTAAAATTTTAGCAGTTATTGTATAATAGTTGGGTCTCAACTGATTGAATACATAAAGATTGACACCATTGCCAATTTTTAGTTATTAAAATGACCTCTATATGCCTTAAGAGTATGATTTTTCATTTGAGAAAATGGTTATGCTGTGTTTATTTTACTTCATTTCTATCTTTTAATGAGAAAGAAGGGGCCCTTGTTTTCAATGTTGAGTGTTGAAATATAAGCCCAATTAGCATGGGTTTAAGTCTTATGCTGTGGTTAGTCTGGTTTTTGGAAGTTGTTTCTGGTAATATCTCATCACCTTTTTTGTCATTCTGCATTTATGTATAGGATATGATGCATTTTCTTGTTTGGTTATTTGTTTAGGAGGGGTTTTCAAGTTGGAACTATTTTTGCCTGAAGAATATCCCATGGCTGCTCCTAAGGTAGTCAGCATTGAGTTATTCTTAATGTTTAGCATGATCTTCATGTTTTGGCATCTGTTGGGGTATGCTCGGTTGATGTTCCTTTGATATATGATATTGATTGACTTTACATTGGGTTTTATTATGAATTAGGGATGCACTAGTTTACATGTAGAGAATGCTGTCTTTGCTTTGTGTGACTGTTTTATCTGTCACGTTTTACTGTTAGTGCATCTAGTTTCCATCAGTTTCTGTTCTTCTTGGTGATTAAGGATATAATTTCCTTTAGCTTGTCAATGTTTGCTCGACCTTCACTTGTTAAGTTGTTTGTTAGTCAGTGTTGAAGCACACATGCATCATATTACATATTTGTAGTCTATCTGCTTAAAAAGTGTTTTTGAATTGCTCTCTATCTAATGGGTACTATATTCTATGACCTTCAGTTTACTGAACAGATGGAGATACATATACTATCAATGCATCCTATTATTAACAGCCTAATTTCCATGACCTTCTTAGCTCTCTAATATCAAACTCTCTTTCATCTCTTTAACTAGTTGGAGAAATTCATCTGAAATCATATGATTTTCTATAATTTGCTATTGCTTTGTGATCTTCAACCTTCGTTCTAATAGATTCAGGTTCAACAGAATATTTTTTGCAAAATTGTGTTATTTTCCTTTCAATATGGTGAAGTTTTGGTTCTATATGATTCTTTGCTTTAATGACATTTAAGAGGAAAATGCATATTGGAAATGAACATCTAGTAGTATGTTATATTCACTGGCTTTCGGAAGCCGTTCTTACTTTCACCTAGGAAGAACCTTGCCTTCAATTAGTTGCGCAGAACCAACTTTTTTGGTGCTAATGATCTAATCCGTGCTTGCTCTCCTAATTGGACTCTGTATGGCTGATTGGTGGCATTTGAGATTCATTATCTTCTTTTGATCGGTACTTAATTGTTTGATTTCCGAAAAATAGGACCTCTGTCCTCTTTTTGGTGATTGGACTTCATTGTTTGGTTCTCAGAACTTTTCCATCTTCCATTAGTTTTGCCCTTTCTGGTATATTTTGTATTTTTATCCACCTTAACAAATTTGCTGTAACAGGTTCGATTTCTTACAAAGATATACCATCCTAACATCGATAAGGTCAGCTCTACCTGTTCCTCCTTTTGTCCTTGTTTTTTGGTGTTAAAGGTGTATTTTATTGTTCTAAGAATTGATCTTTCTTGCAGCTTGGAAGAATATGCCTTGATATTCTCAAAGACAAATGGAGTCCAGCTCTCCAGATTCGAACTGTACTTTTGAGGTATTATAAGTTTTTGTGAGATGTATCCCTAATACTGTAAATCGCAATAGATGGTTTGAGTAACAAGCTTAGAACGTATTACATGTCATTATAGTTATAATTTTTTTTCTGGAAAATGAGAGATTACAAGTAAAGATGGCAGTTGAATATTTCTTTTCCACCAATGCCCATTTATGTAGCTTTTGTTTTGCATGAAAGATTTCACTGCTTTTTTTCAAATGCAAATATATTTATATGTTTGTGTGTATGCGTGTATGTGTTGTGTACGTATTATTACTTAGAAAGGGAATTCTTTTGTGTCTGGGTTCAAGACATTATTATCTTAAGTTATTGCGGTATCTTGATCGAGTTTTAGGTCAATACTAAAATTATTATCTTTATTGCTAGCATTCAAGCACTCCTGAGTGCTCCTAATCCTGATGATCCACTCTCGGAGAACATTGCTAAGCACTGGAAAACAAATGAGGCTGAAGCCGTGGAGACAGGTAAAATCCCATGGTTGCAATCTTAGATCACTACTAGAATCAAGGCTGGTATGCTGTGATTCTTACGATTGACTGTTCTCAGTTTCCTTGACTATTTGCAGCTAAGGAATGGACCCGTTTATATGCGACCGGTGCGTAATACAAGTGGCGGAACCGTTAGTGCTCTTAAAATAACATTTTTATGCAATGTAAGCTATTCAATGTTAAAGTTAAGGTTTGAAAGAGTCTGATATTCGCAAAGCTTTCAGCTGCAACCTGAGTTGGAAGCAGTGCAGTCTCATCTCTGAACTTGTAAGATAATATACATTGTTCTCAAAAACTCTGAAATGCTCAAACTAAGGGATTATTCTCTAATATAGCAAAATGTTTAAACGAAATAATTAAATCTAATTGTAATTGATTAAATTTTGTTGACTAATGTAGGTGATCATTTTTAATTTAATTATTCCATTTTTGGCAAATTCTACCATTTTTTTTACCCGTCTTCTCAATTGCCCAGTGCCTGCCTCTTTCAACCAAAACTCTTGTGGTCTTTAATATATAATGCAGAAGTCTTAATTGTATTTTGGCTTATATTGTTGTGCCGAGTAATTAGAGGTAGTAATTACATTTTATTTGATAATATAAAATGTAATGATAAAATTATATAATTTTTATTTTATAAAAAATTCTCTAATAAAATTTAAAACCAAATTTAATGTAAGAAAGTATTTGATAATGCAATTATTAATAAAAATAATAATAAAAAGGTGTCTTATGTAACTTTATTGAACAGCTCATTCCATCTCTATCATTAAACTTATATCCCTAGACTAGTTATCATTGGTTAGTGTTTTGTTAAGTGCAAATAATTTATAATAAATACAGGTTAATATTTAATGGTTAAAATGTATGAAAAATTTCATCTTTTCAGATTACTTAAATGAAATTAGTAAAAAACATGTAATCATATTTTTAAGTAATGTATCATTAAATTAAAATACTTTTATTGTGTAGAATAATAGCTTCTTAATATTTAAATCACGTATTGGTGTGTTTGGATAGTCACATGATAATTAGATTTTAATGTAATTGTTTGTAATTATTAATATAATTATCTCATTTCTCACCATCTCTTAAGAATTGGAGTGTATTGAAGTGCTCTAATTGTTATATTTTGACATATGACCGAAAACATTACAACATCGACTATTAGATTACAGTTTTTATATTGAGAAATAAAATAATTTTAATTTTTATGACATCAATTATTAAATTATGATGTTTAAATCAAGAAAATAATATTTTTAACTTTTAAATATTATTTAAAACTAGATTTTAACATTGATGCCATATAAAATTTGGGAGGAAACATTACAACATCAACGATTAGGTTGCGGTTTTTAAATCGGAAAAATTAAAATAATATTAGTTTTTACGACATTAATGTTTAAATTACAAATCATAAACCTATAAACTAAAATAATAAATAGCTTTTAAACATAAAGACTAAATTTTAACTTGGACACTATATTTTGAAGGTTAAATGTAGTAAAATGTCAGAAGTGGGATTTGAACCCACGCTCTCTCACGAGAACCAGAACTTGAGTCTGGCGCCTTAGACCACTCGGCCATCCTGACATTTGCGTTAATTTTCTCATTTTGTTTTTAATATCACAGTATAAGGAGCTGCTAATCACATTAAAAAACAAAAATTAGAATATAACCTAATTAAAAATTGTCTGACTTTAAATTTTTGGCTTCTAACTGTTTATTTTTATTTTAGAGTTAAAAGTGTAAATTTATCATCACATTATAAATTAATATTGAAATTTGTTATTTTACTTTTTTATTAATATTTGCAACTATATTATAAAATATGAGTAAATATTTCAAATCTTATTTCGATTAAATTTTACATCAAAATTTTTAATTTTATTAAATTTTACCGTCAATTTTAATAAAAAATTAAAATTTACCCATCAAGATTAATTTTGATAATTTGATAGCATAATTTAATAAGGAAAGGTTTTTACTTTGATTAACAAAATTTAACTTTATAAATATTTAAAACAACTAATTAAGTTACATTTTCTATTTAAAAAAATAAAAACTTAAAAATCAAAATACATATATCATAAAAGAAAATTTTTAAGTTTTTCTTATAAAATAACCGTTTTATTTAATCTTAATTTATATTAATTAAAATATAGAAATAATTTTCATAAAATTTATTCTTTAAATTGTTTTAAATTAAAATTGCATTGAAAAATTCAATAATAACTTTAGTGGCAAAATCAAAATTAAATAAAAGTAAAGCAATAAAATTCAGTATAGAGTTAAAATATAGTGATAAATTTATCTTTAATTCATAAAGATAATGACAAAAAAGTCAATTAAAGGGAAGTATATATTAACCCTTTATTTTATATTGCATTAGCATTCTAGTTTAATTTTAACTTTTAAAAGCAAGTTTAAAATTTGTCTTTATATTATATTAAAAGGAAAAAGCTAAATACTATCACATGCACTGGTTTTTACCTTTTACTTCTGAAGGTTAAAAATTTCGCTAAGTAAGCTTATGGATGTATTTTAATTTAAAGCAAATTAATTATGTATAGTGTGAAATTTTAGACTCGTAAATAGGGTCAAAGGGTTGATGAGTGTATAATAAAATATTTTTAAAAAATAAATTATTAAAATTTTAAATATCTCATATGATTACCAATAAAGAATTGATTTTGGGAGGAAAAAGGGTAAAAAAAATTTCAATCAAGTTAATTATGACAAAAATAAATAATGAATGGTCAACCACCTCAAAACGGCAGCGTTTTCGTGGTCAGATAAATAAAACTGAAATTACCCCACAACGGCTATATTCCCTGCCATAAAAAGTTAAAAACAAATACTTTAATCGTAATAAAAATATACAAAAATTCACCGTACTCCGTACAAACGGTAATTCTACAGTACTATTTTGGACCCGAATGATGAAAAAAATGACAGGCTTTTACAACGTAGGCCCATTTCAACAAGTGCAACCCACCCACACGTGCCGAATTCATCATCATGGTTTATTTTTTTCTACAACTAAATTACTTTATTTATTTATGTCCGTAGTTCACATCAAATTAAGATTGATAGGTTTGCCCAATTGACATTGTCAAATTATTCTCCCTTTTCCGTTCCATCCAAGCAAAACCAATGCCCTTTACACCACAAAAATCCATTAATGTTGACAGCTTTATTACTATTTCATATCTTAATCATATAAAATTTCAACAGTTTATGCATTTATTATTATTCTTTTTATATTTATATATATATGATGATGACGATGGCTTCAATAATTTTAACTTAGATCATTTTTATTTTAAAAGAAAAATAGATGATGAGGATGTGATGATGATAGGATGGCTTCAATAATGGTTCATGTAAAATAGGGAAAAGACAATACAAAGGTAAAAGTCTAGAAACCCAAACATCCCCCCCCCCCCCATCAGATATTGCAAAGGTTTTATGAATGGAATGGGGGGAATCTTTGAACAACCTGTAAACTTTTGGAACTAAGCTACTAGCCTTAGCTTTTCTGATAGCTCCTTTTTCCTCACTCTAATTTAATATATACCCAAAAAAGATTTAATTAAATCAATTTGTCTTGTAGCCAATCAAACCATTGTTTTTTTTGCTCTTACTTTTCCCAATCTAAGTTTGTCCCAGAGACAGCATTCATTGGCACAGCACATCACGTGGCCCAAAGGGTCCAACACAGCCCTCCAAAGTAAGAAAGGGCTGTGTGCCTGTGTTGCTATGCTTTGTCATGGTCATTGACAAAGGTGCAACACAAACCCGGCTCATTTCGGCACCCACCATTTGTACTTTTGGTCCCTTTTTTTGGTTTAGGTGGGTTTAAGAGGGCAAATACTTCAACTTAACAACCCTTAAATGCCCACATGTGAATGCCCCCTCACATGACAAAGGCAGCAAACAACTTCACTTGCAAACAAAATATATACAATATCAAATCAAATCTCCTATAATGGAATAGCTAACATGCATTAATGACTTAAGAAACAGATAATGTGGACTTAGGGGAATGGATGTTTTAGTTGTTTAGACTAATCTAGCCCTCCTATCCCCTATCCTATAGGGCACTAGTTTTATATTTAAACACGCACACATATAAGCATTAAATGGTGTCAACTACCCACCCAACTCTTTAATAAGAAAAAACCAGCCTTCATTTATCAACATATGTCTTGCTTTTTCTTATACCCTATCCCCAGTCCCAAGTGATTGAAATCAATTTAATAATGGGGTTGCAGGGAGAAAAGAGGAAAAAAATGGGAATTTTTTTATTGATGAAATGGTTGAGAAAAAAAAAAGAAAAAAGAAACAACAATATTAATGACAACATATTCATCCTTCTTTCACTAACCCAGTAACTAAGTACCCACCAGACATCCAATCATCTCCCTCATGGCTTCTTCAGATGATGTGTATATATCATCACATATATACATGTACAGATCCTCTGCTACCAGCCTGCCTGCCTGCCAGTCCTCTCACTGTATCTCTAAAATGTAAAACTAAGTATCCACTTTTTCAATTAAATTGTACACATATTTCTCAATTGTTTCTCCCTTTTTTTCTTTTTCTTTTCAAGTTTCCCACTGAATGAAAGTAGTGATACAAGAACCAGGCTGGCCTACTTTTGAAAATGGAAAAGAGAGGGGGAGAGAAATTAAGGAAAAGGTGAAAGGGAGGAAGAAGAACAGGGAACCCTAGAGCAATGAGGAATGAATGAATAAATGAAAACTGCAAAAGGGGGGGGAACTAAAAGCTAATTTTATCTGTGGGTTCCTCTGGCATTGGCTGCTAATGGGATTATTATGTAGCTCTGGTTTTATGTCACAGGTACCTGGTAATCCTTATGTGGTGGGAGGGAAAGATTGGAAGGGTAGTGGAAAGAGTTCCCAACAAAATAGACATTTGGGCAGTAGCAAGAAGTGAAACACAAAAAAAAAGGAGGGTGGACCAAGGAGTACAGTCATTAGTTCTAAAAGCTGTAATGCCTCACCGAGTGTTCCAGCATTTCCCGACTCGGGCACACCATTTCCTTCACCCGGCTACCGTTTTTGTATATCTTGAATGTTGGTACAATCCTCACATTCTCGGTGTTCGCAATCACTGGACTCTCATTGATGTCCACCTTTATTCCAAAGAAGCAACAAAAAAGTAGAGAAGAAATCGTTATTCTCGCTGCACTGCAATAAACCATGGATGGAGAAAGAAAAATGGGACACTTACCTTAAGAAAATTTATGGAGGGATAACGACCACATAGAGCATCCACAAATGGAGATATCTGTTTGCATTGCAGGTTGGAAGCCATCTTGAAATGGACTACAGAGATGCCTGTGGATCAAAATTAACTCTCAAGAGGATTGCAAGATGGAAAAAACCAGAGAGAGAGCGATTGAAGTAATGAAGATAGTTTAAAATGCAAGGTCAACATTACCTGGCAGAGATATTGCAGCTCTGAACTGCTCAAGACTGCATACTTCTTCTACTTCGCCACCGAACTTCATATTATAAACCTCTTCACCGCGAGATTTCTTCAATGCAACTTGTGCATGAAAAAGCGATTCAGCAACTTCATTGTCATTAGGAAGTTCCCTTCTCAAAACTTCATAATCTCGGACAGCTTCAGCCCATCGCTCTAGCTGTACTTCACAATGACTGATGATCAGTATGAAGCAAACAAATTCGGGTACACCCATACACAAAGATGTTGATCATTATGATGAAGGAAAGCTTTAAAGAATTGTTTACCTTGCTATTACATGCTGCCCTTCTAAGAAGGGCTTTTATGTAGTTTGGTTGGATACTTAAAGCTTGGTCACAATCTTCAATAGAACGCTCCCACCGCCCAAGCTTAAACCAACATGCTGCTCTGTTACAATAAAGGATAGAATTCGAAGGATCAAGCCTGAGGCCGTCCCCATATGCTGAGCATGCCTCAGTGAACCTTTCAGATTTGAAGAGATCATTCCCACGTGCTCGTGCTCTTGCAACCAACCTCACATTGTTAAGCAGTACAGCAACTTCAACATTTCGGGGATCAACCTGCCCAGCCTTCTCAGCAGCTGTAACTGCATTCTCAAACCTGCAAGACATCCATCGTCAATTCTACAATGGTCCCAAAAACCTTGCCATCTTTTATATCTGATGAAAGTTGGCATTTTTTAAACTGACCTTCCAAGTGCCATCTCCATTTGTGCTTGAACAAAAAAGATATAACCTTCAGCAAGCATGCCAAAGTATTTAGTTTGCAAGGAGTTACTGCATGATTCTAATTTAGGAACAACTGAAAGGCTTGATTCAGCATCATCAAGTTGATGTAGTTTCAAAAGGGCTTCCACTCTACACATAAAAAGCTGTAAATTCAATGTGAACCAGTTCAGCCATTTTCAATGTCTGTTAACTGCACAAAATTCTTAGAAATTTATGGATGGAAAGTTTTAGACAAGTTCTTTACCTGAGGAGAAAAGTCAGCACCGGCGGCAATACCAGCATCAGCTTCCCTTAATGCACTTCTCCAGTCCCTAATTCTCCGGGCATCTGTGCACTTGTTAAGATGCCTTTCCACTGCCTGCAACTTCTGCGACTCCATTTGATCTTGTGGTTGCCCGGGAAACAATATGTGCTTCCTAGCATTCTCAACATGCCCTACCCTGAAATAGAATTGTGTTAAAATTGTAGCAACATAAATATTATATGCACATTTGACTAATGTTGCGAAATGAGAAGTGATATCAAAATGCCCACGATCATTAAAAAAAAAAAAGGCGGGCACAAATCAAAGTAAATACTGAAACACATAACAGACAAGTTCATCAGCTACTAATACCCTATGGCAATGGATCCTTCTAAATAACATACACGAACTCATCATTCGAAGGAAACTATTGAATATGCAATCCTAAAGATTTCAACCGGATGCGTAAGCCAAGCCAAGCTAATCCTATAAATACAAACATTAAAATGAGAACCATATAACTAAAAGGAAATTCACAGAACAGACATGACATATAAAGAAATACAGATCAGAATTCTGCCTAGACATACAAAATAAAAGCACAAATGGATCTAACAATCTACAACTATGCAGATGAAAGCATTAGCATTAGTCACATCCATTCACCAGATCAAAAACTTGAGCAACAATCATCAAGACAGAAACCTTGTAATCAATGTAGAACAAGAACCACAGTTGTTACCAGCAAGACAAAACATCTAGAAAACCATCACTAACTCAAAATTATCCCCAGAAAAAAATTCCCACCGACACTCTTTGCTTCACCAATGTAGGTGAAAACATAACACCAAATATATGAATTTTTATGTATTGTAGCTGTTTTCACCTTAACAATAATGAAGCCAATCTCTGATGAGCCCTCCCATAATTAGGATCCAATCTAACCGCTTCTTCACATTCCTTGACTGCCTCACCTACTCTCCCTAAAGCCGTCAATGCAGCCGCTCGGTTACTCCGGTAAGCTGCGTTCGCCGGTGACAAAGCTATAGCCTTATCATACAAACTCAAAGCCTCTACAAAATGTCCCTTTTTGTACATCTCATTCCCAACTTTCTTGAGTTCCTCAGGTTCCAAGTTCCCCATTGCCTTCCTCATTACATCACTTGCATTCCCCCGGTTTCCCAGGGTGTGACTGGGTTCAAAGGCGGTGCCTCTGGAAGGCGTAACGGGTCCAGTTCCCACTCCCCCGGCCCGCATTATGCTGCCGTGGCCATAATTACCCGACCCAGAGCCTAAAACGTCGGTTCTGGAGCTTCGGTTCACTGCCATGCCGGTTTTTATGATTCTCCCAGAAGGGCATATGTTTCCGGTCGGGAGAACATTGACTGCCGGCGAGTTGGCAGTGCTTTGACCCGAATAGATCAACGGGTGGGTCGTGGCAGTGTTGGGTTTGGATCTGGTCTGAGCCGGTTTCATATTCCCCGTCGAAGCTGTTGGGCTCGTTTCGCTTGAACCGGATAGTTCACCAGAGTGGTTATTCCGACCCGATTCAGATCTCCTAGCGGTCGCGCTAGACGAGTTCCGACCCGAAACGGATCTGGACGAACTGGAGCTCGAACTCGTCGTAGTCGTAGTAGTAGTGGTCGTAGTCATCGTCAGACCCTGTTGCCCTGTTCGGAGCGGAGACACGGGTGAACCCAGATCGAGTTCACGGAAATCGGGCTTATTATCATCGTAACTCAACGAGTCACGAAGTTGATCGGCGAGTTTATCATAATCCCGACCCAACTCCGTTTCCGGCTTTCCAAGATGCGACATTTTGCCTTCCTCTTTCTTTCCCCTCTCACTAAAAAAAAAAATTTGGGTTGGCTCCAATTTCCGTCCCCTCCCCCTTTCCCTTCCCCTTCCTCCCCTCTCTCTATTTCCTTCGAGTCTTTTATTGATAATGTGAGTGAAAAAAGAAAAGAAAGAACTTGAAGTGAATGTAGCAAGAAAGGATAGAGCTTGGAGAAGAATAGGGAACCAAAAAAAAAATAAAGACTTGGAAGAAGAGATCTAAGAGAGAGAGAGAAAATGAAAGGAAAGGAAAGAAAGAGATGGGGATCTCGTGATATAAAACTAAGAAGCAAAGAATGAATGTGAAAAAAAAAAAAAATTGGAGAGCGAGAAAGGGTTTTACAGAGAGATAAGAAACAGAAGAGAAAGAAGAACTTGGAAGAGAAAGAGCTTTTTATTTATTCACTTACTTGCTTCTTCTTCTTCTTTTTTCTTGTTTATTAATTATTTATTAATTATTTTTAATTTTAATTTTCCAAATTTCTTTCACCTGCTTCTTCACGAGACGGGTTTTTTCATTTCTTGGGTTAATTACAAATCAGAGGGATCAGGCAATGGATCCACAGTAATTATTTCTTAGTATCATATATGTAAAGTATTTATTCTTTAGGAAATCTTTTCAACTAAACAAAGGAAACTATGTAACAAACCACAGCCTTCAACTCCATCTTCATCCATTTTCTTTTTCATATCCGTTTTTCAAGATTTATGATTGATTCTCTTACCATTTCAATATGAATTCGTATATACTAAAACTTATTTAGAAATCAAACTTTAAAAAGTTTTGATATTATATAATAAATACTTTCTCATATTACACTAGTGAAAATTTATTTTAACTCTATCGGCCTGATTTGTAATTAACACTTCATCTTTAATTTTGCTTTGTTTGTTGTTTCTGCTAACTGCTAAGGGGCTATGTCTTATCCCACTCTCATATCAAAGAGAGTAAAACACACTATTTATAAATATACATTTGATAATTAATTTACTTCCCATTTTTATTGTGTGATTAAATTAGGAGACATAAAATGAGAAATTAATGCTTTCTTTTTTTCTATCAGATAATGCGAAATTCCTTTTTTCCACAAAAATTATCATCACAACAATTTTTATATTATAGCGCGTGAAGGCGAGTGGGAAAGCAAAACTAAAATTGCATGAAAATAATTAAGAAAGGAGAGGTGAGTAAGTGAGCAGGTCATCATCTTGTTCAGTGTTCTATTTTCTTTTTAACTCTCTTTTTTCAACACTGCCCACAGTCAAAATATACAGCCAACTCTTTTTAACCGCGGTAAATTTAGTTCAAAATTTACTGAGCTCGAGTCTTTTTCTTCCAAACAAAGTCCAAACAAAGCCGTCCCGTAACCACGTGGCACATATACTGATGCTTGTGGCCCCACTTTAGAGCACCAGCAAACATCAATATCAAACCACCAGCATCCAAAATTATTTTTTTTTTACTTATAAAAAAATAGGATAATTAAACTAATTACTAAATTTACTGTGACCTTTTCAATTATTTTAGCAAAAATTATGCTTACCATAATCTCCAGTTTAGTGAAAATTTCATATCACAACTAAAATAAATAAATCTAATATTAAATTTTTAGATATTTTTAGTCAGATATTTTTAATTTTATAAAATTTAAATCCATAAATTTTCTTTAAAATCCGAATATTTTATTATTTAATTAAAGTGGATAATAAATTGAAACATTCAAATAATGAATCTAAATTCGTTATCAGCTCAGTATATTTAGATGATTTTTAAACTGTATATGTGAGAAAAAAAAGGCAATTTTTTTATTTTATTTTTCTTTTTATGGTATTTATGTAGTGACTTAAATTCATGACTGCTAATTTTCACCCCCTAGATTATTGTACTTCCTACCAGATTTTTTACTTGCTTACGCAATCCATAAAGGCCAACACTTAATTACCCAAATTACCCTCATGTGCCCATTAATTACAGAATTACTTGAAGCCATGCAAAACCCCCACCTGTTCACTCCCTTCGATTGTCTCGAGAAAGTGAGTGAGAGATAATGTCAACTTCAATCGCATAAAAGAAAAAGGACCCCCACAAAAGCCGAAAAAGGCCAGCAGTGGCTTATTGTGAAATTGTGGGTTTTATCAGGGTTAAATATGGAAGTTGACGAACCCGGTCCACTGTGACAGAAGTAGCTGGCCATGTGTAGCAGAGAGTGGCGTGCCAGCTGGCCCATTGAGGGGAAAGATCTTAAGAGAGAGGGCAAAAGAGTGGCGTCCAGCTAAGCAGATAACGGAGTCTGGTAACGGCGTTAGAATGATCTCGAGGATATTCAATGTAGTTTGTTGAGGGGTTAGGGGTAGGATGTTAACGGAGGCTAAAATGGGGGAAGGGAAGCCGTATTTTTATGGAATGATGAGGTGGCTATCTAATTCATGCCAGGTAGCTCATTTGCCCTTTCTTTCTTTGGTTTTATTCAATGCACAAATGGTCTACAATAAGCCATTAAGCTCTACAATGATGAATTGTTTTTCAATGCAAACATGTTATTTGTGCACAAATGTCTCTTTTAATCTCAACAAAGCACATGTTATGCTAAGGTTTGGCTTAGTGAGCAAACAGATTGTACTGATAAATCTAGGAAATGTGACATTTACCATATGTATAAAATTTCTTGGATTGGACAATATTATTTGTGCCTAGGGCCAATTTGATCTAATTTAAAGATAGTTTGTGCTATATTTACGAGCAAAAACTTCTTCTACACCATGAGTTGGTGAAAAAATATTATAGAGCGAATTGTCACTAAATATTAAAGAAGTTTAACCAAACATCTCTACAAGAGCTTTTGTCTTCTGCCTAGTGTCATAAGGATGAGCAGGGATATTGATGCTTGATGTTAAAGTTGAACATGTTGCAAGATTAGCTTGAGTAGACTTGTGAGTGTGTTTGATGATGATGCTCTTTTCAAAGGTCATTGCAACTTTGAATTTTAACTTTTAGATATAAGAAGGTAGAGATTGTCTCATCAAGCGAGCTAAAAATTTGTACAGAAAAATTCGAGCTCAAAGTTGACTTGAAAGTTCAGGGTCAAATTTTATTTATGAACTTCGAAAAAAAGTTGCAATCATTGGACTTTTAATGTACAAAGAAAATCCATTAGATTCATATATTTGATAGAACTTTGATCTAAGGGTCATCCAGACTTTTCTTTAGGCCAAATGTTTACTTGAAATTTTGATTTGATCTTAATCTTGAATTTGATTTATTTTTAATTAGTGATGATATATCTTTATTATTTATCTCTTAATTAATATAAATTAACTAGAGAAAATGAACTATGACACAGATATTGTGTCATCATTTTACCCATGGTAATTCTGCCTTTGACACATAGTAATTTTGAATTGGCATGTGTTGCTTTGTAACTTGTCCAAAAATTTCGTTCTCTTTATCAATGTTTATATTTTTCTGTCAATTTGTCCCTTGTTCTTTTTTTTATAAGTTAGTTTTGACCATTAATCTTTTAAAAAGAGTCAATTTACTTTTCTTTAACAAAAATGTTGATTAAAACATTAATTTTTAATAAGGTTGGCGTGGCAACCCGTGTAATAGCCTAAGTGCACTTCATGTTAACATGACGCCATTTGTTTAATATGTCACGCCAACTAATAGTCTAAATTTTATATAAAAAAAAACCTCAAAAAAATCAAAATTCAACAAAATAATAAAAAAAGTTCATAATTAAAAACAACAACAAGAAGAAGTATATGTGGATTTTCATGTGGGTTGCAATGTTTAAAAATTTCACATTCTAGTCAGTATTTTCATTAAAAAATTAATTTGACTATTTTTAAAAGATTAATAGTTAAATTTGACTCTTTTAAAATGTTAAAATTAACCCAATTTTATTTTTAAAATAAATATCGAATTAACAAAATATGTAAGCGTTAGAAATTTGTGAAGACTAATTTCATAACTGAAGTAGATAATACTTTCTTCATTTGCAATCTAATAATCTTTGTACCAATAATATATATGATAAAGAGTCTACGTCCAAAACTTATACATAGATGTAGAGTGGACAAAGAGTACTCGTAATAGTTCGTACACGTGACTATTTCTATATTAAGATAGGAAACTACGTTTTATGTACCATGTTTATACATGAAATAAGTGTATACATTCTTTTTAGTTATTTCACTATTTTATTCGTTTAACTATATCCAACACCTACAATAATTTAATGATTTTATTTTATTTTATTGCTAAATTAGTGTAAAATCGAAAAGAAAACTTAAAACATAAAAATCAATTTTACTTATAATAAATGTTGTTATAGCCGATGATTATTATAGATAGAATTGATTGTATGTACATTTTAGTATCATACCGACTTATTTCAGTCAAGTTTGAATAAAGCTTTTATTTATTTGGATTTAATTAAATAATATTAAAAAAATTTAAAAAATTAATTATAAAACATATAAATGTTAAAATTTAATTTATTTTTAAGGAAAACGAAATATTGTAATTTTTTAAAGAAAATCCAACCTTGAATAATTCCAATATACCATAAAATAACTCAAGGCATGCATGAATTACGTCAAGCTTGGGATAGGCAAATTGTCGTGCAAAAAATAATTTGACACATGGATAACACGTGGCAGATGTTTTATATATAGGCCATCATTTTCTTTTTGGTTTTTTGTTTTTGGAATTTTTTTTGTTAAAATTTTCCATAAGTCCTTATACTTTTCATAAATTTAGAATTTAATCTCTTTACTTTTATTTTAAGCAATTTAGTCTCTCTACTTTTTAGATTTTTAAAAGTTGGATTCAATTGTTAATACTGTTAAAATTATTTTGTTAAATCTAGGTTTATTACAACGTTAGATTTTTAGTTACATAACAATAAATGAGTTTTTTTATTATTTCAAAATATCAAATTAACAAATTTAACAGAAAAAAAACTACCAGTATTAACAATTGGACCTAAATTTTGAAATCTAAAATGTAAAAAATTTAAATTCTTAAAAAATAAAAATATAGACTAAAATTTAAAGTTATAAAAAGTACAGGGACTTACGACAAATTTTAAGCTTCTTTTCTTTCTTCCCAAGTTCATTAATTGTAAGCTGTAACGACTAGAGCCGCTTATTTCACTTTTTTCCCCCTCCTTATTTTCTTACCTTTTGCTTGACTTTCTTACATTACATGCCACGAGTTGTGTCGGTTGAATATATTACCCTTTTATTATTTTCTTACAATCCACCATTGTTTTTGTAAATAAATAATAATTTGTTTTTCATTTAAGTGTTAGGTTTGACTGTTAATCGAGTATTAGCTCGATTAATTTTGATATTATTACCGGTACAGGAAAATATGAGTTTGAGTTGGTTGAAACGTATTATCTTTCTATTTAAGAATTGAGAAGGAACTATAAGTAGTTAAGGTAATAAATCAATATAATACCAAAAATAAATAAAAATTAAAGATTGTATTTTTACATATTTCAAATATTTTATTCTTTTGGTCCTGCTTTGGTGAATACATGGTTGACTTATTTGATTTTGACCTTTCACGTAATTAAAGATTGTGTTTTATATATTACTTTTAAGGACGTGGAAAATATTTTATTTATTGTACAATGATCCCCATATAATATAATATTATCATCAAGCGGTGAAAATTCAAGTCCTCCATCTTTTGAGTTTGATTTTAGCAAGTATGATATATTTAAATTCAAGTGCTACAATAGGGATTAAATTGCAAAATAATAATAATATTTAACCCTTAAAAGTCTTTCTAATAATATATTAAACTATTCATTAATGCAAAACTTGGACTTTCTAGGGAAGCATGTGATAATAATAATTAACTTTAAAGCATTTAACCTCCAACGGCAAATCAGGTTTTAATTTAATTACAAAGCTTAAATCATAGAATAATAATTCAATATTTTAAATCATATAATAAGAATTTTTGGCATGTATTAAACAATCTTGAATGATATGCTATTTTCAAACATATTTAAATATTATTTAATAAATAATATCATATGATATTAAATCCTTTATATATATGAGTTAAGTTAGCTTACGTGGCTTAGTTCTATGGTTGCCACGTGTAATGTTTTATTAATAGGCATTCACATTTTTTTTAAAAATACAATATACGAGCTCAGAAAAAATAGACCCTCAAAGGAAGATCTTCAAATTGTCTTAACCCTGACTTTTTATCACAACTCATCTTGACAATACTATCCGCCATTGTGTTTTTCTCTCAAGGAATATGTTGGATCTTCCATTGTTTTACCTTTGTCAAGATCTGATGGATTCTTCTAAGAAGAGTTGAGTTCGAGATTCTAAAAGCATCTTCCTGAATAGCATTAGCAGCCTTGAGACTATCTGTTTGAGTTAAAATCCTTTCAAATATTCTGTCTAAAATAAGTTTTAAACACAATTCGCCATGTAATTTTATTCGTAAACATTGGCTAAAATCATTGCAAAATAAAATTAAATATTCTTTATTTGCAATTTACAATTTTTATGGCATCAAATACAACTTCCATAAACATTTGCTCAATACCATCCAAACTTTTTGACCTTTTTACCATCCATTTTTTTATATATTTTTAGTTCATATTTATGCTCTCATAAACTAAAATTAGAAATAATTTCCAACATTCAATGTTTATTATTTGGGGACATTCCATAAATATTATTAAATTTCTTGATTGGAAAAAAGCAAAATTAAAATTTTTAATGGTCAAGAAATAATTAAGGAACTAGATGACAATGAAGAAAAGTAAAATTAAAGGAAAAATATTTATTCCACCACTTTTTTCACTATATTTAATTCAGATAGGTACGCAGTATGATCTCTTTTTTCATTTTATTTTAGTGTGGTATAATTACATTATTAGTCCTTTAAATTATGTTTATATTAGATTTTATTCTCAATTTATTACTCTTTTTATTCTATTTGCTCCTTGCGGACTTTTCTTTTTATATTATAAAATACATAAAAAAAAAAACTAGTGAATGGCATCTGCCATCTATCCGATCAATATTCGCTTTGAGAATATTTTTTATTGAGTTTCAGGGTTATGCAAATTCCTATAACTCATTGCAATTGAAACCGGCAGTTTTGGCTAAAGAATCAACAACAATATTATGGTATTGAGGAATATGACGAAACCGTATTTTCCAATTGCGACACATGAGTTGGCCTACCAAACACAACTCTGACATATTACTGTCTGCAGCTCTTCTAGATAACAACATTTCTACTACTAAAGCATTATCACTTTCTACCTCTAACTGTCTGAAACCCAATTCCCATGCCAACTTGAGTCCTTCTAGAATAGCTCTTACCTCAATTTTAAAGATTGACTCCTTTTCGGTCCAAAGCTATATAACTAATTGACACAACAATCTCTAAAAACTCCTCCCATCGAATCGGTGTTACTATAGATCGAAACTCCACCATCGATATTAAGCTTGACTCATCCTCTCTCCAGTGGCAACCAATGTGTACCAAACACGTTCTGTATATAAAACAGGTCACAAGATTTAGAGTTCATCGGTATTGTTATGACAATTATTAAATATGAAATTGTTTCGACTTTTCCATAACAACCAACATATAATTACAAACCCATTATTAATTTATATGTATGCAATAATTTAGAGATTTTTAATAAATTTATGAACCATTTTAAGTTTAATAAGTAATTCTCATGAATAAGATAATTTGTTCAAATCTCTATGTTATTTTGAATGTAATAATTAATTATATTAACTGAAGTGTCTAAATTTAATCATTTGTTCGTAGTTAAAACTTCATTATAAAATAATTAAATGCATCGGGATAAAAATATTAATTATGTTTTATAACGGTTAATTATGATAATAGCAAGATCCCAACACTAAATAAATTAGAAAGGTTTTTTTCCCCATAGGGATTGATACTATAAATGCTATGAAACCATGTTCGGTGGATCACCTAGTGGGTGTGTGTGTGTGTGTATATATGTGTAGCTTATTTAAAGGAAATTGATGCTCACCATTAATTTTTCTTTTATTTCCTTGATTGCTTGTGGTTTACATTTGGTATCATTTTAATTATATATATATTTCCTTTTATATCATATTTTTATATAAATGTGAAAGTATTATAAAGGCTCCTGTACTAACAGTCGGAATACATTTTACTCATTCTATTTAAAAGATAGATAATTAGTCTATGTACGTTAGATCAAAAAACAATTGGGTACTTTTAGTTAAAAATTTCATTTATTTATATTATTAAAAACTAACGTAGTTGATGGAATAACCAGATAGTAACATGTGGTGTGCCATGTGCATCTCATGCTGACATATAATGATTCTTTTTTAACAATATAAATAGATAGAATTTTTAACAGAAGGATCGGTTTGCTCTTTGATCTAATGTACAAGTATTATTTTTCCCTTTTTCGAATAAATAGGATGAAATATAATCTGACTCTTAATATAGAGACCTCTACAATACTTTTACTTATATATAAATGTGTGGTTCAGGCTATTTCCGTGGTGACCTATGTCAATATTATTTCTTTGTTTCACTTTTTTAAAAATTCAACAAATTTAAACCTTGAGGTTTAAATGTGTAAAAATATTTTACACCCAACATTAAATTTATTAAAATATCTCTATTTAATACACAAATACATTTTAAATATAATTCTATTTTGCCATTCAGCTTGTATTCATTAATTAGTATTATCAATTTAAAGTACACGAAGGGTGATGATTATTTATACAACAAATAGACCAAGAAACCACAATATGTTGGATCAAACCATCTCTCACTTCAAAATTTTGACAAACATCTAGAATGAATATTGAAGATGCTTGGTAAATAATTTAATTATGAAAGATTACAAGTCATGCTATATTTTTTATAGTTTGAAATGTATACAATTCACATATGATTTTATTCGTTTTTTGTACCAAATAGTTAACATTAAAGGCTTAATTTGAAATTTGTGAATATATTGTTATCTTCGTTGATATCTTGTCATTATTTCATTTTTTTCACTTATAACTGCCAACATACCATAATTTTATATCATATAACTACATAAGATGCATGTTAATTATTCATATTATTGTTATCTCCTATGAAAATAAATAAAAAGTTGTCTTTTGCATGAAAATAGATGCACAAAAATAAGTGAGAAAAAGAGATTGTAATTCAGCAAAATTGGAGTTTTCCTCTATAGAGTAAAGAATAAAAAAAAACTTAAAAATACAACTTCTAGTTCTAGGGAAGGTTCATAGTTTCACCCCTAGGGCATTGCACATATAATATAATACAACATCCTCTTGTTTTCCTCAACCAATTATTTATAATACTATTAATTATAAAGGGACATTGTTTAATATTGGCAAGCAAAGCATCTCTTCCAACATTTATAATCTTATAATATTATATTATGTATATAGAAAGTCATACAAATTGCAAAACCCAAATTTAAACCATCCTATACCTTCCCTCTTTTTCATAGATGCTTTGCAATTTAAAACTTAGATAATGTTTGAAAATCAAAAACTATTATGGAAATGCGTGCTCTTATACTTTAATGACTTTCATTAAGATTAAACCTTAGAAAAAATGTAAAACTTTTTACAAGATGATACGATTACAGACACAACACAGGAGTATGGGTTGAAGTCTGATCAATTATAATGACATATAAAATCAAATCATTACAAAACTCAACAGAGGAATAATTGAAGAAAATTCACAGATGACGCTCATACGCAAGACAATTGTGTATGATGAGATTCAAACCTAAGCCTTCGCTTAACCAACAAGCTAAGTTCTTATTGGCATGGGTTTTTTTTTTTTTTCAATGTGAAAGAACAATAGAAAAGATTAATCAATGTGAATAATTAACCGACCAAAGTGACACTTAATCCTATTTGGGTTGAGCCCACCATTGGGTTGACTAAGTCATTATGGGCCAAAAATTCTTTAACCTATTGGGATTAGGTGTCCTTTGGGTCCCTCCTTAAACGTGTTATAGGTGTATAATACTTGTTGAAATTGAGGGGACCTTTTTTGAGTGGAAATTTAGGGAAATATTGTTTTTTAGCCTCTTTAATTTGGGTGCTTTCACCACTCCACCAAATTAAGTGGGAGAATAATAAAGTTTGTTGATATCTATTTCTTTATTTTACCACACGCAATTGAATTGAATGGCTGAGGGAGAAAAAAAAAAGGCAAAATCTTGCTCTAAAAGTTTTTATTATTCTTATTGCTTAAGGATCTCTTTTAGGGGCTTTTAACTTTTATATATATATAATTAAGGTAGTTAGGTTTTGAAATTTGTTCCATGATGTGAGGTAAATAGTCATGCTTTTGTCACAAATAATGTAATATATATATATGTGTATATGTATATACTTTTTTGACTTTTGGGTATATTTCCATTGTGCATTAATTTACAACATTCTTGTATAATAATTTTATTTTTAAGATTATTAGTTCAGTTAGTGTTATTGTTATTACAACAATTTAGAGAAGTTCGAATCTGTGCAAGTGTGTATTATTTTTCATTTTTTAGGGATTGTCGTGGAGTGTAGATTATATAGTGCAAATCCATGCGCAAGGAAGACCATTCCAAAAGGCCAAAGCCACGCACAACTCCAAGCAGAACTGATAATTAGATCTGTTTATATTCAGATGGAGCGGTTAAGGTCAATTATAGGGATGTTGTCGTGGGGGGTATTATCAGTGATCAACATGGGAAAAACAACGATCTCGCCTTCATTAAAACACATGTTTAAAATGTGAGAACTTCCAACTCGATAAAACTTAGTTGAGGGTTAGATAGCTAGGGTTTATATTTATATATTTATGAAGTCTATGTCTTGGAAAATACTACTTTTTTCTTTTCTTTTCAATTTTCTCCCTTTACTTTTTAATGCTTACATATCTAGAACAAACCGATAGAAGTTGAAGGGAGAATAAAGGTCAATGTATTTATTGCAATTTTATTTAATTATTTCAAAAAGGGATCTTTTCTTTTACAAGTTTGTATTGCATGTCTCACATGCTTTGCTTTAATGGTTTCTCAACTATATATAGAGCTATGAGATTGTGATATTTATTGTATACAATACAATCTCTACTTTTAATTTATTCATGTTTAGTCGGTCCAATTTTCCTTTTAACATCATCTTTATTTTTAGATATAAATATTTTAATAAAATTCTTACTCTTAATTCTTTACATAGAAATATAATATACAATTAAACGCATTTGAATTTATATTTTTAGTTGTTACATAACAATTGTGCCAGTCAAAAGTAAAAATATTGTAGAGCTCAGATTGCATTTTGTCCTACTTATTTAAAAAAAATAGGTAAATTAGTCTTTATACGCTATGTCAACGAGTAAACTAGCTCTTTCAGGTATCAATTTCATCCATTTTCACTATTAAAAACTGGCGTGATTGATGAAAAATCAGGCAATCACATGTATCTCATTCTGACATATAGGACTGATTTTTAACACTAGAAATTAATAAAAATTTAATAAAATGATCAGTTTGCTCTTTGATCTAACGTACACAGATTGATTTCTCATTTTTTTAAAATAGAATTTAACTCGTAATACAGAACACTCTATAATAGTACTGACTATATATATATCGTAATAAATGATTTTAATTATAGTTATTTGTACATATTGAATATGTTATAAATATAAAGAAAACGTATGAAATTGAAAAGTGAAAACCGACCCTTAATTCTTGGACGGTTTGTCTACCTTCAGCACTTGTGGTTCGGTAAAACTCATTGACTACTATTTTGGCAACAACTTTACCTTACTTTTTTACTTTCACACCATCAATGCCTTATTTAGTATTGTTCTTTATAAAGACAATAATTTAATGGGTTTGAATAACGATATAATTCAAACCTTATTCCTTAAATTAAATTTTATACATTAATTATTAAATTAAAATGTTGGGAGTGTAAATCCCGTATATTAGTCTGATGGTTAAAACATTCATCATCTTGTGATTTGAATTCGAGTCATGCTATTCGCGCTGCTCTTAAACCTACCTTTGAATTCTTGCTTTATTCTTCTCTAACCTTTAAATCAATGATGGAATTAAAAAGGTTGACACATGGTTTTTTCCTTTATTTGTTTGACTGATGTCAATAATCATTTTATTCTGTCGATCTTTAAGTTAATTAATGAAAATTAAATATTTGATACATCGATAGTGCATATATCGTTAGTAAATCAGATGAATGTATTTAAACAAAAATTGATCTTAAAATATAAAATTTATCTTTTGCCTCCAAAAATATACAACTTTTAGCTTGTTCCCTGGGTATAAAACATAGTTTTTTTTCCATCTAACTTGTGTACATTATTATTATTATTATTATTATTATTATTATTATTATTATTGCACTCCAAATCTGGAGCTAAAGTTTTGAAATATAAAAAAGACAAAATTTAAATATCAGTGCTGCAATTTGAAATTATTTGGGTGCCTGCCAAAAGTAGTTACCTCCAATAATATATTTTAAAGCTAGGGAAAATAGCTTTACAACATATAACCAGACAGCTTCCCCAAGTCCTTTGCTCAGACTTAAATTAAATGATGTTTGCTACTGTTCCATTTATTAAAATGATTGCTTTTACTTTCTCTTTTAAGTGATTAAGTTTTATTATTGTAAAAAGAAAAACTTTACTTGCACTCTGGTGCTGATTATGTATAACTATTCAAAATATCAATTTGATGGAGTGTCGGATTTGTGAAATTGGAACATGTTTACTTGAATGTGTTTGGTATTGAACCCAAGTTTTTATACCTACATCATAATACAGACTTTCAATATATTAAACATGTGAGAGATTAGCGTTAATGAAAGATGTAATAACTTAATATAATCGTGTAATACCTAATTATTGACTAACTCCTTATGTCGAAAGTGAGAATTTTTTCGAGCAGAACTTTTCAAGTGTATGTTTGTACCAAAAAAAAAAAAAAAAAAAGGAAAATTCATGTGTGGGTGTAATATAGTGATATAGATAGTAAACCAAGGTTGGTGACAATTGGGATACCAAAATTGCAAACTTTGGATCCACCTTTTTTTGTGAATCAAAACCTCTCTAATCTGACTTCTGGTGCCCACAGATTCAGACTCCCAAAGTAAATCCAGGAACTGGTATACTATATAAATTGGGGTTTGAAAATTCCAATGATGAGAGGTGTGGCATGTGAAGGACATGAAGAAATGCTGCACAAAAGGAAATAAAACCCCTTAAGAATGTCTTGGACTTAGCAACTTCATCAGAGATGTACGGATACATTAAAAAAGGTTAAATGAGATTAGAATTGCAGACCCAATAATCATGGGGTCACGAACCATCATGTTCATCATCACATGAGACACGGACAAATCATAGTCCCCCCAAAAAACCAAGTCTCGGAATTTGGGGAAAATAAAAAAGAAGAGAAAAGGAAAGGGATATGAATTTTCCTCGCACTAAGATCTAACCATTTCAATGTGTGTGTTTTATGCTGAATTCAGAGGTGGTGCAGACTGCAGAGGCAAATGAATCATGAATTGATGACCCAAGTTTTTTGGTGGATAAGATAAGGGGAAACCACGTGATTCCCACATGGTTATAATGGAACATGAATAAATAAATAACCATGAGTTTAGGAGGAAAGAGGGGACTTTGACCTTGCCTATTGCACACAGTACTGTTTCATTGAGCGTTGAATCCTTTTCTATCGTCTGTCTTTTCTTCTCAATCCATTTTATTTATATTTAATTTACGGTCATTTCCTTTTCTTTATCTTCAATCTCCATCTCTTCCTCCCTCCTCCTATCTCTTATCCTTTTTATGATTTTCTTTGTCATTGCCTTTGTTTTTTTCTTTAATGACCGAATTAAACAATCAAACGTGAATATGATCTTAACAAAGATTGATGCATCGAGATTTTAAGTGTTTAGATTCAGGTTCTATCATACATGTTTATGCACATGGGGTTCTTAATCTATGTTGCAATATGGTTTCAAGTTCTATTATATGTTTGAATTGATAGATTCTGGTCGTAATTATACAAATGTATTGATTGTAGTTATAATTTCATTTGTGCATTATATGATTGATTTTAGTTATAGTTATACAAATATAACTCAACATTCAAATATATATATCTATAACACGCACCCATTTAAACTATTACACAAGCATGACCTACGGATCGATTTTACGACTTTAAAAAATACTGGGTTCAGATCGTTATATATATTAAACCCTAATTACCAACATACACAAATAATGTTAGTAGGATTTGAAATATCAAAATTATATATAATGAGGCAAAAGAATGTCTTGTGGTTTAAGAAGTGGCCTCAAATATATATTATACATGGAAAAGAGTGGGACAAAGAGGGGGGAAAAATCAAGGATGTCAGAGACCAATTTTAAAGAATGAAGAGTCAGTTTCGAAAATTCATAGACTGCAATGTCTCACAAAGAAAGCAAAGAGTTAGCAAGATCATGTCTTTAAGCATTCCATTTCCAATTATACAACATGTCACAAAAAAGTTAGCAAGATCGATCCCACACTTTGTAATATAGGCTTTTATGCATGTATTAAAATGGGATTCACTTACATTGTAATTATAGTCTTAAAATACCCTATGTTTTATTGACATAAAATTAAAGTTTTAACATGCTTTTTTTTCTAACCCAAGTATGGGTGTTTTGTATCAAATTTGTTGTAATAATTTACAAGTTAAGAAAAATTAAAATTAGGTGTTAAATTTTTAATTCCAGGTTTATATTAGAAAATCATTTAATAAATGAGTAAAAACTATTTTTTTGTTTAATAATAGTAAATATTGATTTTTGAAAAAATATTTATTTTTGGTTTTAATCTTATTAGTATATTAGTACTTTATATAAATTTTAGATAAAAATAAATATGATAATTTGAACATATCTATTTTAAAAGAATAATTTATTCCAAATTTAGTTTTGTTAATAAAATAAAATCAATTTAAATATTATATTAAATAAAATATTAAAATGATTATCAAACATATTTAAAATATTAAAATTTGAAAATGGTAGTGAAATCTTTAATGGTTTGTTTTAAAATAAATATTGTGGGATTATTCTATGGAAGACCTTAAAAGAACAAAGAAGACAATTAATTGGTTCAATTATGCCCTTATCCCTATACTTCTCAAACTTTTAAAATTGAGTCCTTCCACTTGTATTTTTAGGAATTTAATCCTTTCACATGCATGATTTAAAATTTAAAATCCTATCGAACTAATGGATTTCCGTTAAATTTGAAAATGAAACATTTTAATATTCAAAGTTGTTAATTAAAAATCAAAATCCAATTGATCACATACATTTAAATTTAATGTAAATCAATCAACAATGTTATCAATAATTAAAATATGTCATAAGTTTTTGTACTCTTACTAAATTTGTAATTTAATCCCTTTATCTTATTTCTAAGAATTTAGTCCTTTACTTTTCAAATTTCAAAATTCAAGTCCAATATTATCATTGTTAACAAGTGATTTTATTTCTTTAAAATATAACAACAACAAATTTAACAACGTTAATAATTGGACCTGAATTTTGAAATATGAAAAATAAGAAGAATAAATTCCTATAAATAAAAATACAAGGACTAATTTGAAATTTATGAAGATTTTAACCCATTATCAATACACAAATAGAAAAACTAAAAATTTAAAAGTGGGAAGAGTAGAAGCATTAGAAACAAAAATTAGAGGTTATTAATTGAAGAAGGGATGGAAGTACCCTTATTTGTAGGGGTGAGGGGTGAGGGGTCCATTTATAGAAACTGTCTGAAAACAACATGCAGATAAAAACATGCAGAGGGTGAAATGAATGAATGAATGAATGGCAGATGATCTTAAAGCCCCCCTCCCCCTTCACTGTCTCTGCTCAAAAAGCGTTCCTTGGATTCCTCTTCATATAGAGAGAGAAAGACAGTAAATGATTAATAAAAAAAAGCAAAGTAAAAAAGGAAGGTGTTTGAAGAGCTTCATTCATGGCTACCCCCTGCTTCTTTTTCTCTCTCTTTTTTTTTGGGTCCAATCTGCCATTTTTTTGTTTTTATTCACTACATTTCTGCCCACTTCCTCCTTCTTATGCTTGTCGTTAATTCAGATCCTCCCAACAAACCTTACTTGTTTTTTCTTTTATCTTTATATATATGTATACGTATATATACAGAGTCAGTCGAAAATATTCTTAAACATGCAGGTACAAGATGGCAAATCCATGCTTAATATTTGGTTGATAAGGAGGGGGTGGAACAGCACGTGACACCCATTTTATATACAAAAAATAATTAGAAATTATAATTATGATCCTAATCCATAATCTTTTCTTAATTATATATAATGATTTTTTTTTATTTTAATTTGATGTGCATGTGCATGCACACGTGAATTGACGCGTATATACATGAAAACAATAATCATGGTTTCTTTTTTTGGAGCTAATAATCATGGTTAATTATTGTTTATATATGCTTTAATCTTTTTTCTTGGACTTGGTATATATGATTAATAAATTTCATTTAACTTTCCGACCATTCTCGAACTACTTCATTATGATTTGGTCCTTTGTTTTTTTTTAAATATAAAACAAACTTTTGTTTCTTTTTTGTCCTTAATAAATTGTGTGTTTGTTTACATGTTCTTGTTAAATGGGTCAGTGATTTCATAATTCATCTCTCAAACCCTCATTTTCTCCTTCTTTTACTTCGTTGTGAAATATACATATACATGCATACATGAAAAGGGTTTTTTTTTTTTAATGTAACTGTAAATTTGATTTTTCCCTTTCTTTCTTCAATTAAGTATTCAATTGGGGTTTTTGATTGTAGGGGACAAATTAACTCGATTAAACAACGAACAAAGTGAAAAAAATAAGAATAAAAAAGATCGAACACGCGGATTTTACGTGAAAAAAACTCCTCTGGGAATGATAAAAACCCACGGGTAAAAGGAGATTTTACTATAATAAAAGAGAACACAAAAGATGGGGAGAATTAAAAGAAAAACCTGAAGCCCCATGAGAAAAAAGAAAAACTTTGAAACAAAGAACAAAATTTTCTCAATCTACAACAATTCTAGATTAATCAGAATTTAAGTGAGAAACTAAAAACAAAGTTTAACTGAGAGAAGAAGTTTGCTTCCACAACATAAGTTGTGTCTTTGTTATTAAGTCTCAAGTTTATAATTTAGGATTAGTATCAAGTAGGCTACTAATGGAGTTTTATAAACTTTACAATTAGGTCGATAAATTTTCAAGTTTTCTCATATTTATAATTTTCAATTGGGTAAATCCAAGGGCATAGTGGAGGGCAAATAAGGCCTTGACCCCTTTGCTCAATGTTATAATTACGGTCATAGCATTTTTCTAAATATCAATTATTTAATTTAGTCCCTTTTAATTTTTATTTAAATGGATCATTTTCAAAAGTTTAAATTTTAATGATTTTATTATAAATATTTTTAGCTTTTCCCCAGCCATTTTTTTAGTTTTATCTCGATCCTCGTCACATAACTCAAAAACGAATTAGGATATTACCCAGTGTCATTATAATATATTTTGAAATAAAATAAGAAAAAAGACACATTAAATATTTTAGCATTATAAACGAATTTTATTTTGGTGGACAATGTATAGAATAATTATTGGGTTAATATAAGTTAAAAGATATTACCAAATAATGATATGCTATTTTAACCTTTTGAATATATTTTGGATATATTTTATGAATTATTATTTATGATAACCTTTTGAATTTGTCAAGGTTCAAAAAGAAACAGAAATGTGAAAATATTTGACAAAATTTGAGTTTGGGCCCAGTTCCTTAAATTCCATTAATTTCCCACTCATTCAAAGGTGGAGGAAAAGGGTGATGTCCATGGGCCACATGTATCTTCATATTGCACATGATTAATTGGTTGAAAAAGTAAATTTAAATAAAATAAAATAAAATAAAATAGAAAAAAAGGTATGAAAAATGGGCTTATAATCATTAATTTCTTAAACAGCCCAATCAAGATAACAATGATTTTTCTCTTGGCCCATTTCCACCAATTACTTCACTTAAATACCACTTCTTATCCCACTATTGGTAAGAAAAATGATTTCCAAATCATTTGGTATTTATAAATATAAATAAACTTCACTTCAACTACACTCTTTTTACATTTAGCTTTGGGGTCAATCAAGGGGAGTGAAACCCAATCTTTGGGGGTCAAAATCCCACTATTTCAAACTAATAATTAATCATGATTTTCTTTACCTTAAATCATCTCTAGATTCTCCATAAAATATTCAATTATTTTATCCCTAGTTTAACATATCAACTCACCAATAGTTTTGTTATGATTATCATTACACTCATCATTCCATCCTATTGGGTTCATTTTTTTATTGTACTTAGTTTTCAATGAAACAAAATGTACTTCGTACTTGTATGTGTATTAAATTCTCTCTAAATTTTGGCATACTTTAACCAAAACATCATATTTTCAAAATACATATATTTTAAGTTTTTAAAGATAAAATTTGGGGTTTAATCTGAATGATAGTAGTGGATGCTGATCTTGTGCATAGATATTGCTGACTTAACCTCGAAAATTAATTTACTTCCAGTTAATAATTTGATTTTAAAACGACCCGATATAAAAAATTTGATTGATAAGTTCTTATGATCCTACTCAAAATAACTTGAATTCAAAACGGTTCGTAATTAGAAAATTTGAGTTAATGAGTGGGGACAAAAGCCTGTGGATGCCATTGAAAGGTAGGCAGGCTACTCTGGCATGCCAACCACATTGCATAGACAAATATAGCTATTGCAGAGGAAAAGGGAAACACAATCAATGATAATGGTATAGGCAATAAAACATGGGTAAACCCCATAACATGAAAAATTAAAATGGGGATTAAGGAGAAGAAGTCACATGATTTTTTCTTTTAATTTATGAAGCCAGTATTGTGCTGATGGGATTGGATGTCTCATTGGGTTGTTTTTTTCTTTTTAAAAAGTTGAAACATTAAATAAATCTTGTCTTTGTGAGAACATTTGGTGGCTCATTGTTTTAGTAATGTCATGTCTCAATCTTTGCTAAATGAAAATTGTGGTTTTTTGGGGGGTTGATTTTGAAGCAGATGAAGGGAGCAGAAGGATGCAAAAAAAGTAGGAATCTTTCACATGTCAATCAGTGGTTAAATTATTGTGAGGGTTTTAGGAATTGGATAAGCTTAAAAACCCACATGGCAAACACACTCCAACAATAATGAAAGAAAATGAAAGGGAAAAAAAAAAGAAACATGTTCAAAGTTAGTGATGATGGGTCCATTTTTGTATAATTATATGTTTAAAGACTTGTGCATAAGTAACATCTTAAAATGTCCTTATAGATCACATCTCTTTCATATCCAGATGGATTTTTATTAAATTTATTTATTATTTTTTTGTTATTTTATTTGCGATTTGATTTTTAGGTGGGTATAGATGGACGGTATGGTGTGGTGCGTTTAGCTTACTTTTTGTCTCACACTACAGTGTCGCTACAGTATTTAATCTCACCACCACCGTTACAAATAAATATACTGTCCATCTAAACCCACCCTTAATTTCATAAGGAGGAGAAGAAGAAAGAGATGGTAGAAGGAAAAAAAACCATGCAAGCCAAAAATATACTTATATTCTATAACACATTCTATACATCAATATCATCAAAATTAGATTCGTTCAATTATTTGTTATATTGTATACAAAGAATTATAAATTTATGATTTAAAGAAATTATTTATTTTTGGAACGAGGGTCTAAATAGTATTTGTTTCGATCATAAATGCATAAATCGATTTAAAATTTTAAATTAAAAGAGTGTTCTATAGTGAGAAAAAAGAAGCATCTACTAAATACTTTGAACATATATTAATTGTTACATTTGGTAAAATCGAATACTTGAGTTGTGAATATCCACGTTTGAGATTTACAACTCGTAATTATATACGTGGGTTTTGGAGTCTTATTATGTGTTGTTCTCATTAGGGTTGTTCAAACTGTCGGTTCGGTTAATAACCGAATGTAAAAAATTTTAGCCGTTAATTGAACCGAATTTTTTTCCAAATACATTAACCGAACCGAAATATTTTGGTTAATTCGGTCAGTTAACCGAATTAATCGAAATTTATATGTTTTTTTGTCTTTTGATTAAAATAAGTATAAAATATATAAAATATACATTGCTAATGTTAATTTTTTTAATAGTTCAAAAAACTTTAAATGGAGGCGAAAATAACAAATAATACATTAGAAACACTACATAAATCTTGAAAGTTAACAACCAAACAAAAATTTAACAATTATGTATAATATATATTATTTATTTCGGTTAATTACTCAATTTCGAATCGAATTAACCAATAACCGAAATTTCAAAAAGTCATTACTAACCTCAGACCGAACAAAATTCAGCCACCGATCGACTAACCGAATTAGATCGATTTAGTCAGTTAATTCAATTTTAACTGAACTATGAACACGCTTAGTTACCATGTATGGAATTTACAGTTAGTCAAATTTAACTTGAACTGTTCTAGTTCTTAATCCGGGCTGTAATTGTTTGATTTTACAATTTGTTCCAATTCTTACTTTATTTGTCCTATAACTGTTTGATTCTACTCTTTATGGTTGCTCGAACATGTACTTTTATTTGTGCTTTTACTGAGTTTGTAAAATTTAAAAGAAAAAAAGACTTTATATTAGTGAATTATAATTAATTTATAAATTTTCGAGGGTTAAAATATATATTATTTTAAATTTTTTAAAGAAAGCAAACTACAATTTTATATTTTTGGGGACAAAGTTATTTTCTTTGATTAAATCTGTATTATATAAGATTCAACATGAAAATTTGATATTTCTCTCTCACCTATTATATTTAGTAAATTGGCTTTCAATCCATAATTCAATAAATGTTGAATATTGCCTGCAAAGCCCAATGCTTAAATTAAAATCCAAACCACAAAGTCTTATGGGTGGAAACCATTATAGGATAGCCCACATCTAAACTAAGTTGGGTTTCTGGCCCAACATGTAATTTCAATGTGATATCTATTCACTACTTTATTTGGTAGCTGATATTTGCATATTAATAATTAATACATATACTTAAATACTTTTTATTATGGAAAAAAAATATGCAATTGATTTATTTTCTAAATAAATAATGTCGAAACATTAAGCTCAATTGAGGACTTCAATGAATTTTTTTTTATAGGAAAGTACGAACATAAAGCAAAAGACAATAATCAGTTCAAGTTTAGTTCGATATTGATATCGACACAAAACGATCAATTATCAATAAATTTTAAACCGCAATCGAAAGATCTTTAAATATGTGTAGATTTAAACTTTTTGTTACAACCCATTTAATAGCAACAAGTTATTGCATTTAGCTATCAAGTTTTGATACCCATTTTTTGAAACAAGATACCCTCAATTCATTTATAGGTTACTTTCATGTGATCTGTTTTGACAAGTTGAATATGCTTATTTTATTATTATTATTATTATTACAATAAATGTTATTGCATTTTATTTAAGGTTAGTATTTGTTCATTGATAATATATATTTTTATTTCACGAGTAGTCTTAAAAATTGTTACGTGTTTTTTTAAATATATATTTTTTAAAATTTTACTATAACACTATAGGACACTTGTCAACCTTTAACTTTATTCATGGAGTCTAAAAACTCCACTAGCACTTACCAAATATTATTTCTTTTATTTATATTTGACCATTAAGGTTTTATCTTGATTGGGTCCCTAAATATAAACCAAATTTTTTATGAAAAACGTATGAAATATCTATCCTCCGGACTCCCACCACATATGTGACATTATTCCAACTATCACCATTAAAAAAAAGTTGTCACTACCCTTTAATTGGTAAATAAAATATAACTTCAACACGAGTTTAAAAAGTTCAGAAAAGAAAGTCCTTACATAATATCCAAATGCAAATAATTTCTCAAATACATCATAAATGTCTTCAAGTGTAAAAATTCCAAAAATCAATCAATACATGTCACTACCATTGCTTCTGTATCACATTCATCTTTTAATTCTTCTATCAATTATGAGCATTATATCTCTTTAACTTCACTTGAACTTGCATATGAAAAACTGTGTTGAGTACTCTCCTTTTTTTAAAAGGTGGGTGAGAAACTGTGGAGTGCTCTCATTTTTTTCTAAAAAAAATAATAGTGAATGTGAGTTAAGTACTGATACCAAAATTAAATTTTTGTAAATATTTATTTTTTAAATAGGCTTATTATATTATGCAGGGCTGGCGGGGATGAGATAGGTACAATGTTATACCCACGCCTGTCTCATCACTCACGACAGGTCTAATTTTTGTCTCTATCCCTGCCCCACCACCCTGAAACCTGTACCCATCCCAGCCCAATTGAGGGTGAAATGGGGCGGGACCCTGCGAAACCCGCCCCACTGATGTCCCTAATTTACCCTATCATCAGTTTTTGAAAAGTTAAAATATATTGAAATCCTTCTATTCTTTATACATTTGAAATTTAGTCTTTTTACATTTATTTTAAGAAATTTAGTCAATTTACCTTTTAGACTTAAAAATACAACTTCAATTATTAATTCCGTAAAAAAATTTCTGTTAAATTTAAATTCATTACAATATCAATATTTTTCTCACAAGACTATGAAATAAGTAATATTTCTTTTATTTTAAAATGCTACACTAGTCAACTGCATTAATAATTAAACATAAACTTTGAAATTTGAAAAATAAAGGTTTGACATAGAATTAAGTGACCACAAAACATTTTATGATGGAAATGTGGAAACCAAACAGTGAGTATATGCAAATGCAAAGCCTAAAACAAATAATTATATCAATTGGTCAAAATGTTCGGCTTATTTAAGCTACATCATAATCCTTTTTTAATTTTTCTCTTCTATTTTTTAGGCTTAATGACAAGTTTAATCACTACTATTTACATATTGTGTCAAAATGATCCCAATTCCATTTTTGAGCTTTTTTGTCCATTAACCTTTGTTTTTTTTTTGTTTGTTTTTTTCAAGCTGCTTTTTCTAATAGACTTGATGAAAGTACCGTTAAAAAATTTAACGGGGATGATGTAAAATATTTTTACTGAGATGTAATTTATTACTTAGGTAACTCAATAAGATAATTACATGTAAAAATAATAAAATAAATAAATTATACATGAAATTAAAAATAACTCTTAATTTAAAGAAAATAAACGTAATTATCTAAAAATGGTTTCAAAATGAATGCATACATTTGTTTCTTGACATGTTTCAAAAAGATAATTAATAAATCAAACCGAAAAAACTGAATGTGTGCGTACATTTCAAACAATTTTTAGATAATTACGTTTATTTTCTTTAAATTAAGAGTTATTTTTTTTAACTTCATGAGTTATTTAGTATTTTATTATTTTCACATGTGATTATTTTATTGGGTTGTCTAAGTAATAAATTACACCTCATTAGAAATATTCCACATATGAAATTTCACATCATCCAGTTAACTTTTTTAACGACACTTTCATCAAAACTGTTAAAAAAAGCAATTTGAAAAAAAATATAAAGTTTAATGGCCAGAAAAGGCTCAAAAATACAATCAGGGCCATTTTGACAAAACATGTAAATGTTAGTGGCCAAATTTGTCATTAAGCCTATTTTTTATTACTCGAGCTTTGCTTAGGTGGAGTCATAAAAAACCACCTACAGACACTTTACGCCCAATCATTCCGGATAACGCTTGCATCCTCTGTATTACCGCGGCTGTTGGCATAAAGTTAGCTGATGCTTATTCCCCAAATACCGTCATTGCTTCTTCTCCGGGAAAAAGAAGTTCACGACTCGTGGGCCTTCTACCTCCACACGGCATTGCTCCGTCAGGCTTTCGCCCATTGCGGAAAATTTCCCAGTGTTGCCTCCTGTAAGAGTCTGGGTCGTGTCTCAGTCCAGTGTGGCTAATCACCCTTTCGGGCCAGCTACTGATCATCGCCTTGGTAAGCTATTGCCTCACCAACTAGCTAATCAGACGTGAGCCCCTCCTCGGACGTATTCTCTCTGCTTTCTAATTGAGATTGATCAAATTAATTGCCATTAGAGAGGCTTTCTCTTGACTGAAGAATTAAGGTCTCGACAACGTTGTTGTGGAGTCAAATTATAGTGATATTATTATTGTGCTCAATTCTTCCCATTTTGATATTTCTGAATTTGTCAACAATTGTTCTTTAACTGGATTAGATGAACTACTAATACGGCGGCTCACGAGCTTTGGTAGGGTCACTTTGTTCCATGTTAATTATCAGGAGTGGGAAGTCCCACGTTTCTTTTAATTTTTTCTATTTTTGCTGCGGATAGTGCTTCTTCTCGATAGGGGATTAATTTGTCGGCTTAAATACTATTATTACTTGCTTGTCTTTCTTTTGGTTAAAAGCAACCCTTTTTATTATAAAATATTAATTCAACTCAATCCAGTTTCATAAAAAAAACCCATCAAACTAAATAAATTAAAAATATTTAGAAATTAAATATTGAAAGGCATAAGACCTTATTTGACCCTTTAACTTTATAAAAGAAGAAGAAGTTATTTTAGTATTTTTACTTTTTAGTCCTTAATCTTGTGTTATTTGTCAAATCACACAAAATAGACAAAAAGATTAATGTTTGTTAACTTTGCTGATGTGGCAAACATCAACAAATAATTTTAAAGGATTAAATCAAAATTTTATTATTTTTAGGGGGCTAAAGTATAATTTTACCTTTACTAATTTAAAATTTTTAAATATTTAAAGGGCCAAAATGATAAAATTTCTATTTTAGTGGGGTTGGGGCCCTACCGGCCCCCCTAAATCCACCTCTGTATTTCCATTCATTTTTAAGTGATTTTATAAACAATACAAATTCAAGAGTTAAAAGAGATAAAAAAATAAATTAAAGACTAAAATTAATTTTTTTAAAAGTTGGAGGGCTAAAAAATCATTATACCATATTCAAATATAAGTAATTTCGATTCGTATGGTGTTGATTTCATTATATACTTTTTGAGTAAATTGAAAATAATTATGAATTTATTGCATGTTGATTACTTTTTAGAATTATATTATAATATGAGAGAATATATATCGCCATGGTTGACGCGAACACTGGGAGCCTCAACAAGGTAGAGTGCTGTGACCTGCGAGAGCTTGCGGTGATGAACAAAACGTTCGCCAATTATTGTACGACAAATTGGACTTTAGGCCTAAACCCCATTTTTTTTATCCAGTTCTTTTATAGATGAAAATCATTTGTTGAAAAGAAAGGACAAATCTCAAACTTATACCAAAAAAAAAAAAAAATTCTAATTTAAAGTGCAATTTAATGTATGAATTTTAATTTGAGATAATTATACATATGAAACTTTGATTGTAGTTCAAATTATCTATTGAAACTTTGAGATGGAGCGCCACATCAACGTTATTAATGGTCACATCAGTGCTGTAACGATTAAAGATGAAAAATATTGGTCAAAGAGATTGATTGATGCAATTTGAGAGTTTGAGTGCTTAATTGATATTTTCATGAAAGTTTAAGGGCTTATATACCCCTGTAGCCTAAATTTTTTAATTTAAGTGATAATGTGACACATATTCGAGTGCTACATCATCAAAGTTTTTCATTTTTCAAGTTCAGACTAAAATAGACCTAATTATCTAGTCAAGTGCCATAGTAGATGAAGAAAAGTATTGGTACCAAAATAAACTTAGTTACCAAATTTAGGGACCAAAATTATATTATCCCAATTTTGAAAGAGTTTGGAGCGATTTGGGAATCCAATGCGTCGAGTGAGCTTTTAAATTTTCATATGATTCGCCGGTTCTACTGATTCCTATATCTGCAAACCTTTGAGGACTAAATCGAAAGCAAATGTTTGCTTTTTTAAAAAGTGAATGTCACATCACCAATAAATAACTATATCAATTAGGGGTGTTCAAACTTTGGTTAAAATCAAATTAATTGACTGAATTGATGTAATTCGATTAACCGATTGGTTAAGCGATCTATTTTAGTTGGAGGTCGGTTAAAGGTTTTTTAAAATTTCAGTTAATGGTTAATTAGGTTCGAAATCAGGTAATTAACTGAACTTAATAAATAATATATTATATGTTTTAGGCTATTACTAATTCAGTTAATTCAAATAATTCAGTCAAATGAACATTATCAAATTATTATTATTTTTGATATGTTTTATACTTGTTTTAACAAAAAACAAAACAAAACATATAAATTTTGGTTCGGTTAACTGTTCAAGGATTAAAAAGTTTGATTAATTCGGTTAATACTAGTTCGGTTTGGTTAACCGTTTGAACACCCCTAATATCAATCGGTCAAAATGAGTAATTTTTTCGGTTATTAGGAATTCTATTCTGACAAAATTTGAATTTAGTCCATATATTTTAAAATCTAAAATTCAAGTCTCTTATAAGTTAAAAATCCTAGTTCAATTATTATCATTGTAAATAGTTTTTGTCAAAATTTGTCAACTTAACATGTTTTTTTTTTGGTTATAATAGCAATATCTTCTTCTTTTTTTCCCTTTAAAAGGGATTATAAGTGAAATCTCAAATAAAATATAATTAGAATTAAATCAGTTTTCAAAATTGAAATATATATGTACTTAAACCAAAATAAATATGAGAGAAAACTCACGCATATAGGTAAAAGTACCATGGAGACCCTTATACTAGAAATATAGGCAATTTGTAATAGCCCAATTTTTAGTGGTATCGAAAACAGTGATTTGGGATCACTAAATCTGACAAGCTTAAAAATTTAATAAATTAATAATTATGGGTCGAGTGTGAATTTAGAAGAATTTTTGAATTAGTGAATTCTGTGATTTAGTGAATTTTGTTGTTTAAAAAGAATTTAATTGGTAAATTGGGTCTAAAGCGAGGTATCGAGACCTCGAATTCATAAGCCGAGTCATAAATATTTTTATAGACATTTATGGAGTGTCACTGAGTTAGTATAAAAGTTTCGTTAGAAAATTTTAACGTTTAGTACTCAATTAATTAAAAAGGACTAAATTGAAAATAGTGCAAAATTTATTAAATTGTGATTAAATAGTTTAAGTGACTAATAAGGAGGGATTTAAAAGACAATTAGGCCTAAAGTATATGGGCTGGACGGTTTGGGCAAGAAAATAGCAAGAAAATAAGGAGAAATAAGGGCAAAATTGGAAATTTTGCAAATTAAACATATAAAATAAAGACAAAATTGAAAAATCTAGAGATATCATCATTTTTCTTCAGCCAAAATTAGGGGTGTGCAAAATTCGGGTAAAACCGAAAAAATTCGGTTAATCTACCGAATTTGGTTTATTTTTTGATTTTTCGGTTAACGGTTAATTCGGTTCAAAACCGGTCGGTTAATCGAATTTTTTCGGTTTAACCGAAAAAATTAATAAATAAAATTATAATAGATAAATAGGCCCACTATTCACCTAAACCCAATCCAAATCCAAGTATTCAACCCAACCCAATCATAAAAATTACAAATAATTTAATAAATAAAAATAAAAATAAAATTCTAAAACTAAAACTAAAACTAAAACTAAAGTCTAAAAGTCTAAAAATAATTTAATTATGTAGTGATTCAATTCGGTTAATTCGGTTAATTCGGGTAATCCGGTTAATTCGGTTAATTCGGGTAATTCGGTTAATTCAGTTAATTTTTAACCAAAAATAAAAAATATATAATTTTCGGTTAATTCGGTTAACCGACCGAATTAACCAAAAAAATTTCGGTTCGATTAAATTTTTTTGAAAAAATTTTGGTTCGGTTAACGGTTAAAAATTTTGAAAGGTCAGTTAATTCGGTTAATGTTATTTCGGGTCGGTTAACCGGTCGGTTAACCGAATGAACACCCTTAGCCAAAATGCCATAGGAGAGAGTTTTCAAGTTGGTTTTTCATATTTTTCATCATATCGGGAATCTGAAGATAAACGCGGAAAAGAGAAAGTATCAAACTAGTCTGTGAACTTTTAAAATCCTACAAATTGGCCCAGGTAAGTTCATACGGCTGAACTTTTATGATTAATTGTTAATGTGGGAATGATATAATGTATCAATCCGTATATTGTTCTTGAATTATGATTATGGTAAAAATGAGAATAAAATGAGATTGTTAGTTTAAATTAAAGGATATGCAGGATTGAGTACATACGTTCGGTAATCAGTGATGAATTGACAGATAAGTCCATGGTGGATCCATGGCAAAGTGTGAAAATTAGGTATGGTATTTCGATAAAGAAAACTATATTGAGTTGTGAAAAGTAGGTATGGTATTCCAGTGAAGAAAACCATATTGAGTTGTAAAAAGTAGGTATGGTATTTCGGTAAAGAAAACCATACTAAGTTGTGAAAAGTAGGTATGGTGTTTCAGTGAAGAAAACCATATTGAGTTCTGAAAAGTAGGTATGGTAATTCCGTGAAGAAAACCATACTGAGTTATAGCCTTGTGAAATATTCAAGCAAATTGTGGCACCGGGCAAACGATGTACTCAATTCTGTAAGACGATCCTTAATTTGACAAGTATTTGTAAGTGCAATTGAAGCTAAATGTTGGAATATAAGTTGATATTTGATATTGAGCTCAATTGGGTAAATTCATTGTTTGAGATTGTGGTTGGCAGGAAATGTTGTATTATACTTTGAAATTTCATGAATGCTATAGTACGTTATTTTATATGAATATTATTAAACAGAGATAATTGTGAAAATATGAATGTTTGAATAAAAGTTTTAATTTAGTGGAACATTGGATTGAGTACTTTCGTTCAGTAACTTATACGCATTGACGGAAAAGACCATGGTTGGACCATGGCAATATGTGATATGTGATTTCCGTATAAGATCATATCCGGGATATGGCATCGGTGTGATATATGCTTCCGTGTAAGACCATGGTTGGGCTATGGCTTCGGTGTGTGATATGTGATTATATGCAAGACTATAGTTATACAATGGCATTTTAAAAACTAAGTACTCAATTCTGTAACCGTTTCCTAAATTGATTAAGAAAAGTAAGCGATAAATGGACCCAAGAGATTGAAATTGATCATTTATTGATATTGAGCTCAATCAAGTAAATTTTTTCATTGATTTTGTGATTGATAGGGAAGAATTAGTGAAATTATATATTGTATAATTGTTATAAGATGTTCGGTAAGAATTATTTTCTATGCCTATGAACTTACTAAGCTTACATAAGCTTAATCCTGTGTGATTAATGTTCTTTGTAAATTGATGTGAAATCGGTGGATCAGATCAACACATCAGGGCACACTATCCAGATTACTTTGGTAAATTTTATTGTGCATCTTAAGGTTTATTTGGCATGTATAGGGTTTAATTGAAAGAAAGTGAATGTGTTATAAACTTAGTTATCAACATTTTCTACTAAAACAGTTTTTGGACAGCAGCATTGACATGATTTTGAAAAATCACCAAAAATGGTGAAAATTGAATTCGAAGCTGAGTGAGATATGAAATTAAAGCTGAATGAGTCTATTTTCACATGAAAGAAATATAGTAAGAAAAATAGTTGTATATTTTTAGATATTTGAATTTTAGTGAGACAGGGTCAGAATAGTTTTTGAAATCCCCTGTTCTGAATTTAGAAAATCATTAAAAATTGTACAGAAAGGATTGGAAGTTATAATTTATATGTCTAGATTCCTTAGTGAGTCTATTTTCAATAGAAACAAACAAGAATGTTATCCGAATTCTGTACAATGAGATAGTTAATTTTTAGTGAAGAGGGGTCAGAGCTGTCGAACAATGAAACAGGGGAGACTTTAAAGAATAAACTGTACTAATTGGCTAAACCAAAAATTCTGAAAATTTTATGAGTATAGTTTCAGGGAAATTTACGGATCTAAATTTCGAGTTTTGTAACTTGAGTTATAATTAAATTAGTGACTGTTGCGCAGGTGGACAGTTTTATTATGAATAGTGAAATGAATTGTTTTGATTTGTTTTAGTATTCGGAAAATTATTAATGTTCTCGGTTTGGACCCAAACCATTTCTATTACATGATTTAGGGTCTCGAGATTCCTTTTTAGGGACATATTGAATGAACGTGAGTGAATTAATTTTAAAAGAAAATTTTTATGCTCCGAACTAGTAAGTTAAGTTAGGTAATGCCTCATGCTCGACTCCGGCAATGGTCTTGGGTAAGGGGTGTTACACAATTAGCCCCTGTACATTAGATCAAAGAGCAAATTGATCCTTTTTGTTAAAAATTTCATTAAATTGTACTGAAAAAAAATTGGTATGATAGATAAAATAACTAGACAGTGACAAGTGACATGCCACATGTACCTTATATTGATGTATAAAGATCAAATTTTAACAGTAGAGATAGAAAGAATTTTTAGCAAAAATGATCCGTTTGCTTTTTAATTTAATGCAGATGGACTAATTTACCAATTTTTTTTTATATAAAAGAGACACAATACAATTTAACTCCTAATACAAGTACTCATATTACTTTTACCTAGATGAAACTAGCCATGGCAAATTAATTAAATAATCTTTTAAATTTGTCGACACATTCTAAATTTCTAGCTTTGTGATTTTCATGCTTTCTCAACTTTCACCGCCATTGTTAGTCGCACGATGAAAATGACACTTACATCTGTATCTCGCGTTTGCATGCATGCTATCCATTTCGAATCTTATAAGCCTCTGATGTTCGATTATCTATTACCCTTTTCCGATCAATCCATAAGCCTTTTCGCGATCATGTTGGAAATTTGAGGCTTTATAAATAAGGGTCATCAATCCATAATCCTTGCATTCAACAGAAGTGCTTTGTTCTAAATTCATTTCTAGCTACTCATAATCTTCTTTAAACTATGCCTTCTTTTGAGAAATGCCTGACCGAGGTTGATGTTAATAAGCAAGTAGCGATTCCGAGCGACTTCGTTCAGCATCTGCCCGATTACGAAGGGGGACGAACGATAACTTTTCCGGTGCACGATGTTTCCGGTAATTTGTGGGAGAACTTTGGATATTATATTAGGAAAGGAGATGATTATCCTAAGCCAGTATTTCAAAAAGATTGGCGTAAATATGTTCGAGTTAAAGGTCTCAGGCCTGGTGATAAAATCATCTTTCGAGTTGAACGAAATGGTGATAATGGTGCACCCATATATACAATTGCAGCTCAAAAGAAGATTGAACTTCTTGGCTTCCCCATTTGGGGCCCAGAGTTTTAGTCATTTTATATTTAAATTAATTTCCATTAAGTTCTTCTTGTTGTTGTGAATTAAGATTATGTATTTTAATCCTTTAGTGTTGTATTTTCTTTTTCAAATTTGATGTACTTCTATTGTAACTTTCATTTGAGTTTATGCATATTAATTATACTTTTATATCTAAATATATGTATTCATCGTTTGTTTCTCTCTCTGTAAACTTTTCAATCAATATTTCAATACAATTATCAAATATATAATGGTTTTCATTTGTAGTAAAAAATGTAAGGATAATTTTTTTCTTATCCACTCTCAGTAAATAATTTTTCCTCACAAGTAAACCATTTAATTAGTTTTAATGATTAAAATACAATTTAAGGTGAGTCAAATTTCTAATCTTATTTTAACTCCACAACAGATAGGATAATAATCCTTAATAATTTTCCCAAAAAGTTGATGATAAAATAAATCCAAAGCTATCCTTAATAATCATTGAAGTTCTATAGACATTTAAACAGTATTGGGTCTGTTTTACTCATTTAATTACAATTTTTTTTGATTTATTCTCTGTTAAATCATTGCTTATGGACCTGGATATGGGTAGTCTATCCATGACTAGGATGAAGCTTGGGTGAAATTAAGTTGAGGTCTGAACCGATTAATATTGAAGAATCAGCGGATGAATTGTGGTTAAAGGTGAAATGCCATTCGAACTCAGAGCTAGCTGGTTCTCTCCAAAATGTGTTAAGGCGTAGCAATTGACTGAACATCTAGGGGTAAAGCACTGTTTCAGTCAAGGGCCGCGAGGGTTGTACCAAAAATAAAATTATGATTACAAGTATAATAACAAATTAAGCTCTTCAATAATTACAAGTTATATGAATTATGATTATGTATTTTTCATCCATGATGTTGTATTTGGTTTTGATAAAATTTCATGTACGCTTAATGTAATTTTCATTAGTATTGTTGGAGTTTAATTTCGATAATTTATTGCCAGTTTGGATTTAAACTCTGTTTCCAAAAATTCATGATAAAAAATTCCTAAGCTAATCATTGGTATTTGGTTTCTAACCCTAATTTAAAAGGAAATGTAGATTGTAAGAACTTAGACATATAACTCGAGCTTTTAAGGATGTTAAACCAAATATCATTTTGTTGCATTTCCCCTGTTTCTATTTACTGTAAGTGATCAGCTTTGGGACAACGCACAAGGCAGAAAAACATAGATACATACATTGCAAAAACACAAATTTAACCAAATAGAAATATTTAGGGACCAATATTTGATGTCAAAGAGCAGGGGGGGGGTAATTTCAAGATCACAATTTGTAGCAGAGTACATTTTACAGTAGGCAATGGAACCTTGTGAATTTGGTTTTGTTTTGAAGTGGTAAAAAAGAATGGTAATGTAAAAAAATATATTGGAAAACTTATTGTTGGTAAAAACGGGAAAACAAAATTGGGTTGGGGTGATTGAAGGAGGGAAGTTAAGATGTGTAGCATGGCAGCAGAGATCAACTTAGCAGAGCAAGCAATTCTCTGAAACACCTTTGTCAATATTAGAAAAATCTGTGTGAATTTAGGCCAAGGAAAGCTGTTTATCATCCGATGGGAACGTTGAACCATTTGAGCACATTTCTTGCCGATGAAGTTCCAATATCCTTGTCTCCGGATTACATAGTCCTGTGAAACAGGAGTAACGTTAGAACACAATGTATCTATAGCTTTCAAAACCATTGGTCTATTGCACAACCATTTTCAGCTTCAAAGATTCAGATATCCATATCACCGGCAATCTTTGTATATCGGCAGATCCCATGGTGTTCTCCACCATATGAATGATGGAAACGTACAAAGAAAACTCGTGGGGCATATACACCATTTATATTAAGCAAATCCTCAGGTATCATGTGCCAAACCTAACAAGCTATGAAGTACTTTGGCAAGCTTGGAATGACTATTTGTATGCTTTAGTTGAACACCAACCTGAACATTTGGGGATATCCAAGACAGCAATGAATGTAGGCGTACACTTTCGCTCACACAGTCTTCGGTTGTTCTCAAAGTTGACATTCATTGCAAGCATCCATGCGCCTATTGTAACATCTTCGTTACTAAACATCCGAAAACTGCAATTCATACAAAACAGAAACAATCGTAACAAATCAGAGATTTGAAAAGTAAGGGATGCATCATGAGTAACGGCACCTCAACTAATGTTACGAAATGAGAAAAGACGTGTTGCAAAATATACATTCGATTAAGCTTTCCAAATATTAAACTTTCTTTTAAGAAAATCTACAATTTCCACTACAAGGAAACCCTCAACCTCCTCAATCACAACAATGGAGGAGGGAAAGACAAAAGACTTGATCAAAATGCATAGTTTTTTAGTTATAGTAGATGTATTTAGTGAACAAAGCTGGCCATGGCCGAACAAAAAAGAATTCAATCGTTTGAGTAATAATTTAGACTAAGCATGCAGAGTTCGAAAGAAGGGTTAAAATCAGCCAATGTTTGCCGGAAAAGCCTACACTGTCAGCTAGTGAAAACCCTGATCCGAATATGAGAAGGAGGGAACAAGAAACATAAGAAAAGCGAGAAATTGACAATTATGGGATTAGCTCTGAAATAAATATGAGCACCACCTGTTGTTTCTCAGAGCAACCAAACTTGCAACAACATCTGCCGAAAGAGCATATAAAGGACCGTAGGCATGAAGGAAGTACTCCGAGCCTAGTAGATAGGATAGTGGCTCATACCTGTATGAATTTAGTCAATTCTAAACATTCTATAATATATGAATATCTGCAAAAAAGAAATCCTACCTTTTTGGTGTCATATACTCTTAACACTAAATCTTGTCTAAAACGATTCAAAACAGAAAACCATGATGTACTTAACTTTTTAAATATCTTAAATCACATCCTCATCATCCTAAAAGTACATCTACAAGTAAAACACAGTAGAAAAATATAAACGGGAAAGGCACATTGCAACATTCCATGCTACCGGTCCATTTCCATCAAAGGAGAGCACATAGACAGAACAAGATACATATAAACGGGAAATGTACATTTATATACAATGTAGCCTTCCATGTGTACATACATTTCAAGGTATAGAGCAACATAGATCTTTAAATATGAAATTCGTCTTTTGTCAAGATAATTCAAGATCAAGGATATCTTAATAGGTTATCTGTAAATGAAAGTTTCTTTGCCTTCCTTGTAGTAAGGATCTCTTGTGATTAAAACCAAATTCGTGGAAAGAAATGTAATTGATGTAGCCCGAAATTTTAGAAGCTCATTGATAGTGAGAACAAATTTATAGCCCAATTAACACAGTTGAAATATGTAGATATCTAAACCATAGGTTAAATAATATATATATATAAATACGAATACTAACCATTTCAACTTAGGATCAGTAAATACCGGACCCTTTTTCATGCATCCGAGGTAAGTCTGAGAGTGAGAACGTTCTTTAGCTAATAGAAGTGATAGTCGATCTGAAAATCGATAATAAACCATTGTCAACTAACCACATAAAGTCATTGTATGAAGGTAAAGAATACCACCCAACACTTGCATAAAAGAGTTAAACTAATCAAGTCACCTGGCCTCAAATATATATCATCATCAGCTTTGACATAAAAATCAGAATCATAGAGTGCATAGGCAGCTTTAAAGAATGCTAACCTGAAGTAGACATTCTAAAGTAAGGGACCGTCTTTCAATTGAATAACATGACTAATTCGATAACCCAAATATTTGGAAATAAAGAAACTAACGTTTTGTAAGGGAGTTTACTGTATTCCTCCTCAAAATCTAACAAAAGGAAATCATCATATTTTGCTACTTCTCTCCCCAGCTGTGCCATCTTTGATCTATCATTTGTTCTACCAATTACAAACCTAAAAGCTAATCCTGTTGCTTCTTCTAACCTGAAAAGAAAATTATTTGCATTAAAAATATTAGGTAAATTCAAACATGATTGTTTCTGTATTTGATTAAATCTATACCATTTTCCAAGTAAAAGAAAAAAAAAAGTGCTTAGAACAGAGCTTAATATATTAACAAATTTTAGGAAAAAAATATATACCGTTGGAGGCCTTGATGATAGGAAGGCATCCAAGTCTTCCTCAAGGACCGTCTTCGACCGACTGAACGGAACCCGGTTTGGATCCCAACGAAGCCCATAACTTTATGCCTCTTGGTCCCATTAACATCAACATCTCCATCGGAAGTAGCAGTTATATTGACATTCCCGGGTTTGTCCAAAAGAACCCGAACGGATCTCAGGTCGGAGAGACATTGGTGACCGCAGTCAGTGGAGGAAAGGAAAACGTAGAGGGAGAAGAGGAAAGAGAGGGTGGAGAAGACGATGAGGGCTGTTGATCTGGTGAGGCGCGTGGCCGGCGGTGGATGGCGGGAGTGGAAGAATTTGGGAGATGATGGCATAACTGTAAATTAGATTTGATCTGCCGTTATTGGTCGTTATATTGGATCTCTTTGTTTATGGGCTTTTCGGGTTTCAAGACAAAGACCTCTTTTAGTTGCAAGGGAATTATGCCAAATCCAGAAGAAATTGTTTATTTATAAAAAGAAAAAAGATAAAGATAAAGAAAAAGAAGAAACGGTTACATGTGAAATTTAGAATATGTTAAATAATTTTTTTTTAAAAATGGATTAATTTTGATATCAATTATTTTTTAAATTATAAATATTAATTTTAAACAAAATTAATATGATAAAAATAACTAAAATATGAAATGACATAAAAAATCATCATACTAAAATATACGAATCTATATAAAATGAATCATCAATATTATGGGCTAAGCCAGAATAATTTTAGAGGCGGATGAAATTTTAATTTTTATAGTCTATATCTTTATAATTTTAAAGAATTAAATCAAATTTTTATAATTTTAAGGGGACCAAAGTGTAATTTTATCATTATTAATTTAAGGAGGTCTAAATAGCAATTTTATATTTTAGAGGGCTGCAGCCCTACCCCTAGATTCGCCTCTAATTAATATTCAAAATTTTTATTATATTATGACAATATCAAAATATAATCTTAACATAACATAAATATATTGCCAAAATTATTAAAACAAGTAAAAATTTATAGGGCTTGATCAATTAGTCCTTATACTAATGAAAAGAATAAAATAAGATCAAATTTCATTGAGTTAGATATTTTTGTTTAAAAATATCACTTACTATTTACTCGAGTTAATATTTTTAAAGACTTTATGGTATCGTCAATGAAACTGAAAACAATAAATTTCAAGACAATTATTATACAGTAAATGTTAGCTCCCTTACAATTTGAACTTATTTGATTATAGAGATTAAATTGATCTATTTAATGATAGAGGGACTAATTTGACTCAGTCCTTATAATATAGGGACTTCCCATGCACTTTAACCAAAAAAGTAGTCATTAAAAGCACGTGGCAAAATGAAAACCGCTGATTGAAACGATCTCATCCATTGCCGCCATATTCGAAACGCTACTGAAATCTAGCCCCTTCCAACAGAGCCAGGGAGCCGAGCCGATCCCTCTAGAAAAACCCCTAAAAGTAATGGCAGTATTACACTTACGCCACTTAACTCATCACTCTCTTCTTTCAACTTCCAAACTCCATCATCATTTCCGTTTCTCTCCTCTCAAATCCCCTCGCTTCTCCTGCTCAGCCTCTGCTTCAAGCACAATGGCTAAACAAGTAAATACGACACATAAACAATGGAAAGATTTTTTTTCTTTTGTTAATTCTGTAATTTTGTGATTTTGACGTTTCGATTATTTAGGTTTTGGTGCCGATCGCGAACGGGACGGAGCCGATGGAGGCGGTGATTACGATCGACGTGATTAGGAGATCGGGAGCTGACGTCACGGTGGCTTCCGTCGAGAAAGAGCTTCGCGTTGACGCTTGCCACGGTGTTAAAATTGTTGCTGATGCTCTCGTCGCTGATTGTAAGAATACCGTTTTCGATCTTATCGCGCTTCCTGTAAGTAATTATTCCACTTTTTTTTCTGTAAACAACTTTTCTTCAGGCTTTTGGTGTTGAAGTAAAATGCAGAGTGCAAATATATGAATGGTTACAGCAGTATTTGGTTTAAAATTGGGACTCAATTGGTATTGCTTTCTAGCTTCTGGAAGCCAAACTGAAAAGATCTTTTTACTTTATTGAAGTAAACTAGTAATTTTCGGAAGCAGAAGATAAAAAGGCTTTTTTATTATTTTATTTATAGAAGAAAATAATTTGCATGTGAGTGATGTTTTTAGATCAAAATGGAAAACGCTTATTTTTGTCATTGGTATATATGTTTTGCTTTTAGGGAGGCATGCCTGGTGCTAGCAACTTTAAAGATTGTGGAGCTCTTGAAAGCCTTGTGAAAAAGCAGGCTGCAGATGGGCGGCTTTATGCTGCCGTGTGTGCTTCACCTGCAGTTGCGCTTGGTTCATGGGGTCTATTGAAGGGACTGAAAGTGAGTACTAAATGATAAATATTTTAAGCTAATTTATTTCAGAGATCATGGTATACGTTGTTTTGCTATTTGTAGCTTGTTTTTGTTTTAGATAATGTTGCATGATTGAACTCATAATTCATGATTGTTTCTGGCAGGCTACCTGTTACCCATCATTTATGGAGCAACTGCAATCATGTGCAACAGCTGTTGAATCAAGAGTTCAGCAGGATGGCAAAGTTGTAACAAGTCGTGGACCTGGCAGTACCATGGAATTTGCTGTAACACTGGTTGAGCAATTGTATGGAAAAGAGAAAGCTGATGAAGTTTCTGGGCCATTGGTACGGGCACTTTTTACTACAGTAGTTACGTTCTTTTTAGGAAAAAGGAAAAGCAATCAGGCTAATTGGAAGCTCAGTGGATGATGTTTCTGATTAATGGCGCCACTATTTACTAAAATGGATCTGGTTATCTTCAGGTGATGCGTCCTAACCATGGTGATGAGTATACAATAACAGAGCTGAATCCTCTGGAATGGAAATGCAATAATGTTCCGCAGGTGAGATTTTAGTGTTGTTTATTGTTACATTCTATCAAGTTTTGTATAATATCTGATGCATAAATCTTCATTCTTAAGTACATCTCAGTATTCTGAGTGGTTAATGGTGGATTTTCATTCTCCTCCAATACTCTGATTAGGACTCAAAAAGAGTTCCAATTCTTGATTCTAAAGAGCTTCAAGGACACAACGAGTTTCTAGTTAGAGGAGTTCAGAAAGAACAGTGTGAAGAGAGAGCTGACTTGCATCTGGCAATTTCTATAGTTCTATTTTCTTCTTTGATTTTGAAAGTAACTATTAAAAGTCCAAGATATGCAAGAACACTTGCATGCTAAGGGTGAGTTTGGATGGGTGGTGCGTTTACTTGCGGTTAGTGTAAAAACAGTAGCGTGAGAGAAAAAGTAAGCTAAACGCACCGCACCGCTCCTAATCGCCTATCCAAACCCACCCTAAGTTTAGCTGCTTTTCATCACTGTTGATCTTATTTGTAATCTAGTGTCCCAACTGCCAAGGCATGCTGTACTCTCGAGATCCAGTTTTGCACTTCAAATTGTCCTTGATATTTCTGCTTTTGTTTTAACTTGATGTAAGGAACAATGGCAATTGTTTTGGTACCAGGACCACTGGACCAAGGTGGTTGTTTCTAAATCTAGCAGGCTTCTGTGAGGGTCGAAAATTTTGTTATAAATCAATAAATTGAAAATAGGCTGCCTGAATTTGATGGGTCATTAGCTGCTAACTTGATCTTGTTACAGCCCTCCTTACTCCTATTTCTGCTTTCCCTCCCTTAGGTGAAACAAAAAAGCAAGTTATTATCATGTAATTACTAGATAATATGTAAGTTGATTTCTGCAAGAAGATGGTTATCTTTATTTCCAAATTTTCATTTCTTTCCTAAAATGATTCTATGCAGTCAGTTGGTAAGTTCATTCAGATACTGATTTTCAACTTCCAAGTATTTTGGCATTTAAATTTGTCTTAGTACTATCACCCAAAATTTATGGTTCTTTTCTATGATAAAATTTGTGTTTGATTAAATTTTCAGGTTCTTGTACCAATTGCTGATGGCTCAGAAGAAATGGAAGCAGTTATGATCATTGACATTCTGCGTCGAGCAAAGGCAAATGTTGTGGTGGCCTCTGTTGGAGACAATCTTGAAATTCTGGCTTCTAGGAAAGTTAAATTAGTGGCAGATATGCTTCTTGATGAAGCTGCTAAACTTACATATGACCTTGTAGTCTTGCCAGTATGTTGGAATTCTGTCATATTCCCTAGTCCTAATTCCTCCCAATTTTCTTTCTTTGTAATATATTTTAACTTGGTCTTTCCTATCTACAGGGAGGACTTGGTGGTGCCCAAGCATTTGCTAAATCTGATAAGCTGGTGAACTTGTTAAAAAAGCAAGCGGAATCAAACAAACCATATGGAGCTATATGTGCATCTCCAGCTTTGGTGTTGGAGCCTCATGGTTTACTCAAGGTATAATCTTGATCGAGTTTAACATTTTCGTGTTTTCATTATAAAATTTGCATGGGATTGTACTTGTTTGTTTTGTTCATAAAATAAATGATCAACTTAATTAAAAGAACCATAATCTGCCTCTGGGAAGTAGTCTCTGCGTGTCTGGAGGCTTTTGATTAAATAATTTCAACTACTATATACATTAGAACTTATAATTAGGCAATATGGTCACTACAAAATACAAGCTGTTTAGGTTGTATCATTTGCTTTTGCCTTTAAACTTTGAACTTTCACTATTGTGCTTGCACTTGCTTTTATTTTTTGATTACAGGTGACAAGCTTGTGTGTGTGGTTCCTGTAATTATATCTGTTTCAAAAATTTCGATTTCGAGTGAATAAACAACAGCACTCAAAAGAAATTTTCTGTATTTGATATTCCCGGATGGTTAACAGTCGTGTTGTGCCATGGTCCAGGGCAAAAAGGCCACAGCTTACCCTGCAATGTGCGACAAGCTATCAGATCAAAGTCATATTGACAACAGAGTAGTGGTGGATGGCAACCTCATTACAAGCAGGGGCCCTGGAACTTCCATGGAGTTTGCACTAGGAATCGTGGAGAAGTTTTTCGGACGCCCAAAAGCCTTGGAGTTAGCAAAAGGACTGCTTGTTGTACGCCAGTAGATGAACTAGTATGAGCGTTTGGTCCTGCCCATGTTACCGTATAGCCTGCTATGAGACTATATATGAGAATATAAAAGTTGAGTAAGCACTCTGCGGTTTTATGTACGATAAGTTTGTTCCTTGTTGATAAATAAATGAGTGTTGGAACAAGCTGAGCAAAATGAACACCTTTGGTTCATCTGTGATGGCATCCTTTGTCAAATAATAGTGGTTTTAATTCTTCAGCAATTTATTTCTGATTTCCAAGAAGTTGCCAGTTGAACCATTTTATATTACAATCTCATTTTGCAATCATTCTCAACTAGAATCCATAACAATTTTTATCTAATAATAATAATAATAATAATTGAAACGGTTTAAAATTGATTTGATTTATGATTGTTTGAATCGGATTGATATTGATTGATTCGAGAATCAATAAGGATTGAATTTGTACAAGTTTCATTATTAATTATTTTATGTGTTATTTAATTGAATTAAACAGACTAATATTAATTGAATTGGTAACCTGATTAATTTAATTATTGATTCGGTTTTAAAAAGTTTGGTTTGGGTTTAAAGCAGGTTTCAAACACGGAAGGGAGTTCGGCAAAAATAAGAAATTATAAATTATGTTCATATAAGCATTTTGTTTCTTAGCACTTAAAAGTAAATGGGCTACAAGTTACTAGAAGTTCAAAACCTAGAAATATCAATTGTTATCATCTCTTCCAGCTTCCCTATTTGCTTCCAGTTTAGCTCTCTTTGCTTGTTTCGTTGCTTTTGACTCATCACCCTGGTCATGCATGGTTTTCGAATCTTCTCTCGATATCTCAGCTCTACGTGCAGAGTGCGTCTGTTAAGAAGTATATCCATAATCACCCGAAAGTGAAGGACCTAATTCGATACTTGGAAACCATTCATGTTTTTCTTTTACATCTTGCAATGTGCCTTTACTATCATCTTGTTTAGGAGATCGACAACTTGGAAGAAATCATAGTGTATATCCCAGAAGAATTCCATCACAAATTAAATGTTCTTGAACAACATCGCCTTGGTGTCAATTCATATCGACACATTTCACACAAAGACATAAGATCTTGTTGTCTTGGCATCTTTTACTAAAAGCAAAATTCAAAAAAAACTTCATACACCATCGTAGCCTTCACTTTTGCATCCGACTTTTATCAATTTCAAACCTAGAAAGCTTTAATTATAAAATAATATAATGCAGATATATTATTAAAATTTAACATAATGTAAAACTAAACATTATTCAAATTAACTAAGTATCTCTCTTATAATATTATTTTTTTAATTCGGGACTTGATTGTAAGTTACCACTATGTTGGCCACTAGTTGATATCATATTAATGATAAGTTAGATTTTTCTCAATATAATAAATTTTAAAAACTATTGTTAAACCAAAAATCCATGGGATAATTACGGATTTGCATTTTACTTAAAAACTTTGCAAATGGCTCGTTAATATTTCAATGGGCAGCCGCAATCCCTTTTCACTGCAGTCATTCCCCTTAAATTTTTATGTTCCTAACAAAGCTATTGCAAGCTTCAAATGAAAATTAATAAAATAATCTGAAACAAAGTAACTAGCTCGAAATAAAAATCTTCACAGATTTGAGAGTTTTTTCAGATATTTAGCGACGGTTGTACTTACAAATGCCGCTAAATCTATGACCAAAACTACCACACAAATATATAGCGGCATTTTACATTATAAAACGCCACTGTTATTTTTCGTCGCTAAATCTCAAACTTTTATTAAACAAAAGTTAAATAATAATAATAATAATAATAATAATAATAATAATAATAAAAGATGGTATCAAGTATCAATACAATTTTAAAGGAAAAAACTGATTCACCCATTCCCAAACTTGATTTTAAAAACCACAACCACTCTTGTAAAATCTCTTATAAAATCGGGATATATTAAGATCTGATGGGTTTAATATTTTTCCACTCTTCTTTTCAAAAACATAGCACAATTACTAACAACATTTTTGTTAAGTATGACTCCTATTTTCAGTCAAATTTGAGAAATAATCTTTTAGTTAAACTCTATTTATTTGTTTCAGTCAAACACTGATTAGTTTAGATTAATTTATTATTATTTGACATATGAATTTAGCCTATAAATAGGCTTTTTTACAATCTTAGTAAATACACCCATTAGATATTAGAACTCATAACACATTTAGAGAATTTTGTGTTTACGTTTTGAGGGTTCTTTGTTTTCAGATTTTCGGGGTTTAGTTTTTTCTCTTCATTTTTTTGCCATTATAATAAAATTATCTTTGCCCGTGGTTTTTTATCATCTTTGGAGGAGTTTTTCCACATTAAATTTGTGTGTTCAATTTCTCAATTTATTCCGCTATTTTTACTTGTTGCTTAATCGGGACGATTCTAACAAGTGGTATCAGAGCTAGTTCAAAGATCAGCCTATTCAGATATGACAACAAGGTTTGAAATTGAGAAGTTCGATGGTGAGACAAATTTCAATCTGTGGCAAGTTCAGATGATGACAATTCTAGTTCAATCCGGTTTGAAAAAGGTTGTTACCGGGAAAAGTCTGAGAATCTAAATGAAACAGAATGGGAAGAGCTTGATGAAAAGGCCTTGTCTGCAATCCAGTTGTGCCTCACGAATACGGTATTGCAGGAGGTATTAATGGAGAAGACTTCATCCGCCTTGTGGAAAAGGTTAGAAACTCTTTATGCGACTAAGTCTCTGGCTAACCGTTTAGTGTTGAAACAACGTCTATTTACGTTTCGCATGAACGAATGTGAGCTTCTTAGAGATCACATCAGTCAATTCATTACTCTTTTAAATGATTTAAAGAACGTTGAGGTTCATATTGATGATGAAGATCAAGCTATGCTATTATTGTGCTCTTTACCCCCTGCATACAAGTCTTTCAGGGAGACCCTGATTTATGGCAGAGACAAACTCTCGTTCGAAGATGTAAAGGGTCATTTGTTGAGTAGAGACAAACTCGACAATGAGCTTCATTTCGATAGCAAGGTAGATAGGCAATCTTCCGTTTTGATATCATCAAAGAAAAGAGACAAAAGGTGTCGCTATTGTAAAAAGTTAGGTCACATCAAAGTAGATTGTTATAAACTGCGAAATAAAAGAGCTGCTGAGAGTAACGAGGAAGATGTAGATGGTGCTAATTTGATCGATAAAAGCGGTGATGATTTCTTGTTAGTGTCAACGAGCGATAACTCCAAGCTCACGTCCGAGTGGATCCTAGATTCGGGATGTTCTTTCCACATGTGTCCCAATAGAGAATGGTTCTCTACATACAGTTCGGTTGAAGGTGGAGTTGTGCGCATGGGAAACGATTCATCTAGTAAGGTAATTGGTATTGGTACTGTTAAAATTAGGATACACGATGGAACGATTAGGACACTCTCAGATGTCAGGTATGTACCTGATTTACGAAAGAATCTCATCTCCTTGAGTATTTTAGACTTGAAAGGATGCAGAATCAACATCGAGTCAAGCGGCATTAAAGTATCTCGTGGAGCTCTCGTTTTGTTAAAAGGTAAAAGAACTGGCAGTCTTTATATTCTGGAAGGTTCTACAGTGACCGGTGAAATCAGACGTCCCTCGTCTGTTACAGAGTCAAAGTCAACTCGTTTGGAGCGGAGGCAACTTGGTCATAGGAGGGAAAAATGTATGACTGTTTCGTTGAAGAGAGGTTCTCTTTTGGATGCAGATTTTGAAAAGTTAGGGCACTGTGTTCGTGAAAATCAGACCTGGGTTAGTTTTGATTTGACAGTGTCCAAGTCGAAGGCTAGAAGTCTTCCAATTTCTAAGCACAGATTCGACTCAGTTAATTCCCTGCATAGTTCAAGATAGGCTCGTGGCGGGCTTTGGCAAAGATGGCGTTGTGGAAATATGAGTCAAGGTGGAGATTTGTTAAGTATGACTCCTATTTTTAGTCAAATTTGAGAAATAATCTTTTAGTTAAACTTTGTTTATTTGTTTCAGTCAATCACTGATTAGTTTAGATTATTTTATTATTATTTGACATATGAATTTAGCCTATAAATAGGCTCTTTTACAACCTTAGTAAATACACCCATTAGATATTAGAACTCATAACACATTTAGAGAATTTTGTGTTTACGTTTTGAGGGAATTTTGTGTTTACGTTTTGAGGGTTCTTTGTTTTCGGGTTTTCGGGGTTTAGTTTTTTATCTCCATCTTTTGTACTTTTCATTCTTTTGCCATTATAATAAAATTATCTTTGCCCGTGATTTTTTATCCTCTTTGGAGGAGTTTTTTCACGTTAAATTTGTGTGTTCAATTTCTCAATTTATTCCGTTATTTTTACTTGTTGCTTAATCGGGACGATCCTAACAATTTTAAAAACAAACATTGTTAATAAAAAATCACAGAATCACAAGATTAAGAAATTGATATATATATATTTTATCCATAAAATTTTTATGGTGAACATGTTCACAACACAAAAGGGATACATTCATGTTCTACAAAACTAAATTTATTCAAATATATAAAACACACTTTTATATCTACAAATATAGTACAATCATAAGTACATGTCGGAACTGGTCACTTGTAAACTGAAATTATAACTAATATTTATTAATATATAATTTAGCTTAATGTTATGAATGAAATCAAAACATTGGCATTGAACTCACATATGTATAGCATTTTAATATATATATATATATATATGTATATTGTAAGTGTAATTTAACAATGTTTTCTTGAAACATTAACGTAGAAACCATCTGGAAATCCCAGAATGGGTGCACGAACTATGTTCCCTCCCTTGACTTTTGTGAACCTGTTCGATAAATTTTGCAAAACATTTTTGGTTTAGATTCTTTGGATTAAATTATTAAAATATATATATACACAAAATAATGAAAAAATATACCTGAATTTGGTGACCCAGACATGTAAAAAGACAGCCATTAGAACCTTGCTGAACTCTGCACCCGCACACGGCCTATCCCCTCCTCCAAATGGCATGAAGTTCTTTGCCATTCCATTGCTCCCAATGTTCTTTATTCATTTTATTATTTTTAAAAATATCATAATAAATGAAAAATTATAATTAATGGCTCCAAAAGTTTTATTTAAGATTTAATCCATGGGAAAGAGTATAATTATACCTTCCATCTTGAAGGGTTGAAGGTAAGAGGATCTTCATATATATTAGGGTTCAGATGAAGAGCTGTGGGCATAACCAATAGGATCCAACCTTTTGGTATTGTATATCCTGCAATATTTATATTTTTAATTTTATTATTTAAAGGATGAATCACACTTGTTTATAATATATTCAAATAAATTGTTAATAATATATATATACGTATACATATTGTTATCTACCATCGACGTGAATGTCAGCTATAACTTTCCTCAACATCCCAGGAAGAACATTTTCTAGCCTAAGTGTTTCATTAATCACCTGAAAATAGCAAAAAAAAAAAACATGAACAAACAATGGGCTAAATTTATTTATTAAAAAGTTGGCATAATCAATCAATTAACTCACGTAACGAGTGAACGTCATGGATTTGTATTCCTCCCATACAAGTCCAGAATTGGCATCTTCTCTGTTCTTTAGAATTTCCTCATGCTCCTCCTGGTTCATTTCTTAAAAACTAACATATTAATATACAAGGGTTGAAGGTAAGAGGATCTTCATATATATTAGGGTTCAGATGAAGAGCTGTGGGCATAACCAATAGGATCCAACCTTTTGGTATTGTATATCCTGCAATATTTATATTTTTAATTTTATTATTTAAAGGATGAATCACACTTGTTTATAATATATTCAAATAAATTGTTAATAATATATATATACGTATACATATTGTTATCTACCATCGACGTGAATGTCAGCTATAACTTTCCTCAACATCCCAGGAAGAACATTTTCTAGCCTAAGTGTTTCATTAATCACCTGAAAATAGCAAAAAAAAAAAAAAAAACATGAACAAACAATGGGCTAAATTTATTTATTAAAAAAGTTGGCATAATCAATCAATTAACTCACGTAACGAGTGAACGTCATGGATTTGTATTCCTCCCATACAAGTCCAGAATTGGCATCTTCTCTGTTCTTTAGAATTTCCTCATGCTCCTCCTGGTTCATTTCTTAAAAACTAACATATTAATATACAAACTTTTTCAAAGAAATTTTTTCTCATTTTATCCCAACATACAATCTCAATCAATTAGTACGTGACACATAGCATGTTCTTACCGAATGTTGTACAAATAAATTAAGATGAAATTGAAGATACCATTTAAAAAAAAAAACTTTCTAAATAACTAAGTGAGAAAAACGATATTGATTGGGGCTAATTTTATAATTAAGACCTACAACAATTGCCTATATTCATGTACTATCATATAAAATCCGAATATATAACATAACCCCAAAACTCAGGTTATATTATTAAAATTAATAAATAAGCCCTCCAATTATCTAAAATATTCACCTAGCAAAAAGAAATATAAATGCTTAAGTATATATTAATTTAATTAAAAGCAATAATAGTAAGTTAAAAGCATATAAAGGAAGGAACGAACTGTTAATTGTTGCAAAGCCGATGGGTTGTCCAGTAGATACATGGTGGCCAAAGTGACAGTGGGTGAAATCGTCTCGACAGTAGCAAGGAGTAGCCCAAACAGAAGGTAAGGCACGAATTCCTTCGTCAAAAATGCTTCTTTCCCAATGTCTCCTATTACTTCATCCAAAAAATCTCCCTTTTTATTGCAACCTTCTGCTGAATTATCATAAGAGTACCCCTTCATCCTCTCTTCTAAAACCCAAGTCGTCAGCTTTATTGCTTTTCTTTTCTTCTGCAGTCAAATATATATATTTATTAGTGTTTACCTAGAAGGATTCATGATGATATTCATATTTAATGGTATGTTTTTACCTGTATACATTTGTAGAAAGCGGTCCCAGGAATATATAAAGGAAATGTCATAATTGATTGCAACATGTTGTTTAAATCTTCACCTAAATTTTTTTCTGGTTTATAACTCATCAGGATCTGTGAGGTTAAATCAAATAACATCTGCAAATACCCAAACCAACAATCTATATTTATCTTTACTACAATATTTCATTCTTGGATCATCTGGTTATCCATATGCCATAATTACTTACGGGAACAGTTTGGAGTTTTACATCGACCTCTGGCAGATTGGTCCACTTATGTACTTCATGGTTTATTACATCCTCAAGCTCAGACAACAGCTTACGTTTGAGTGGCTCATGTCCGAAATGACGGAGAATGGAGCGCCGTAGATACCTCTGGAAGTAGCCACCTAGATTACTCAAGTTATCGTTGTGTACCGTCTGTGAAAAGGAATCCATGTAATAGAGTTCGATGAGTTTCCCCTCTTGTTGCAACACGAAGTAGTTGAATTCGGGATCTGATGACACCGCCACCGGTCGACCCGCTATGTTTGTCTTGAACAACGGACCGTATCTAAAACCATATTTGAAAAAATGAGATACTTACTGCACTGACCGGGAATAATTGTAGGGTTATTTTATTACCTTTTCAATCTTTCATTAACGAAAGGATGCATGTCAATGGAGTTGGAAGTGACAAAGAAGCTAAGGGTCTCTCCTATAAGAGGGAATCCCATGGAACCAGGAGGGAGTTTGCCCTTGCATTTAGGGTTCCTCCACCTATAAATCCAGTTGCCTACACTTACACTCAAAAAAGATATTATGAAAACCCAAACATACCATATTTCCATTATCATTGCACCAACAATGAAATGGATAAGGAGTTTGAAAAGTAGAATTTGATTTCTTTCTTTAACGTTGCTCCCTTATATAGAAGCTTTATGATATTGTTTGATTTGAAATATTCAATAGTCAATTGGATAATAAATATTAATTCGATGTTTTTATCTTTTCAATTTTTAATAAAATAATATGATGATGAGCTTTTAACTTTAGTTTTATAATAGAATTTTTTCATTCACTCGTGAATGTGTCATAACTTAGTATAAGATAATGCTGTTAATTGAGTTTATGTCACAAGTCAACTTGACATATTATATATGTGCTATTATTAATAGTTTCAAATTATACGTTTCATTATTTAATAGATGTTATGTTTAAATGCACACGTGTTCCAAATACATGGTTTTTACACGAATACTCATATAATAAAATTACTAATATGTATATAAGAGTTTAAATTATATTAACAAGATTTAAAATAAGTATTGTTTTAACAAAATATTGTTTTAAATATTTATTAAATAAAATAAAATATTTATATTCAATTCATTGTGAGATTCAACTTTATCATCAAACCAATGTCTCACTCACAAAACCTAATAAGGGTTAAAGAGCGATTATGTATGTAAGATGTTATTTATGACACTATAAAAAATTTGTATAATATGATATGAATTGTAAATTAAACATAAAAATTTAATATAAGTTGTTGGTAACCTTTTGGCCTAGTGTAGGGGCGAAGTCAGAAATTTTTTTTTAGGGGGGGCCGAAATTAGATTGTAATTTTTACGATAGTAAAAGTACAATTTCACCATTTTAATAGCTTCTATCTTTATAATTTTAAAGGATTAAATCAAAATTTTATCATTTTAGGAAAGCCAAAGTGTAATTTTACCTTTACTAATTTAAAATTTTAAAAATTTCAAAGGGCCTAAATGAAAATTTTTACATTTTAGGGGGACCGGTGTCCCTGCCTGCCAGCCCCCCTGACCTAGTGGTAAGAGTATTGTGTTATAGGCATTAGAGTTTCGGTTCAATCCCAAGCAATTCCATTCCTCATATCTAATTTTCGAAATAATTAGGCATAATGAATTATTTGGCCCTCCAACTTCACAATATAAAGTAGTTTTATTTTTTCATTTATTTTTTCCTCTTTTTTAGCTCTTGAATTTGCATGGTTTGTCAAATCACCCAAAAATGAGTGGAAAAGTTAATGTTTGCTAACTTTATTGATGTGGCAGTAAAATAATTAAATGAATGACTAAAATGATTTTTTATAAAGTTGAAGGGCTAAAAAAATTATTATGCCAAAAAATTAATATATGTAATGTTTTAATTAATTTCCAACTGTTTAGTAGTTAAATGCTTTTTTTTATTAAACAATATTAGTGGAGAGGAATAATTTTTTACTTAAATAATATAAAATAAATAAATAAATACCAAAATATATAGGATAGGAAAAATATTAATTACCGAAATAGGCATTTATTATAGTAACCCGTTGTTGCTGTTTGACCAATCGGCGGCATCACTCTCACTTCCCCCAATCATTGTGGCATGATTAGTTTTTTTTTTAAAGAATTTTTTTTGAGCTGCCTCAGTAAAATATTTTTTTAGTTGGTAAATTAATAATTTAGTTTTTTTTATTAGATGATTAAATGTTAGCGCTTGTATCCTTGAGTTCCGGGTTCGATTTTTTTTCACTCACATTTGTATTTGTTATTTCATGTTGTTTAAAGCTTTTTATGTATTTATTTTTAATTAATATTTTTAACACATTAGCTTTTTTAATTAGATGGTTAGATAATTGTGATTTAATTCTTGAGTCTCAAGTTTGATTTTTCTTATAAATATTTTAATATGTATTTTTTATTTCATGTTGTTTCAAGCAATTAAAAAATTTCTTGCAACAACATGAAATAAAAATTCATATTAAAATGTTTATAAGAAGAAGCAAACTTGGGAGTCAAGAATGAAATCACAATTATCTAATCATCTAACCAAAAAACTATTATATTAACTAAAAATATATAATAAAAAAAACTTAGAATCACCAAATTGGGTATCCCTTCAACAAGCAACAACAAGAAATAAATGAATAGCTAAGTTTTGCATGCATGTAAATTTAGCCTGTTTTGGGTTATTGGACTTTAATTGACTTTATTTATCATAGTTTTTGGTGGGGTTTGGGTGAATAAGATACTTAGTTTACAAGAAACCCAAAGTGAAAAGAAGAAGGAAATAGATGCCACAAATTAAATTAAGTGATTGGCTAATGTTGAAGGTTTTACTTATTTCAGGTGAGCTACCCAAACCCATAAAGGTGATGTTGGTGGCCTGGCCTTACCCTATCTTCCCCACTTTTGACAGCTAAAAATAAAAATAAGGTAGTTGGGAGAAAACTAAAACAATTGGCTATATAAACTAATAAATTCCATTTTGGGGGGCTATGTTTTAATGGAACAACACAATTAATCCCAAGTTGGGTCATCCAATTTTAACTTATAGAACCCTAATCTTGATTTTTTTGAAGTTATGTTTATCAAACCAAGCTATCATTTTTTATGGTTTCCTTTGATTTAACGAAATAGTTTCTTAAATGTTTTTGGTTTAAAGATTATGCTTAACAGATGCGTTTGGGAAAGGTGGGCTTAATTTAATGTCCCACACAAAACCTGACCTTTTTAATTTTTTAGGAAAAAAAATTTAGTGTTACTGATGGATGTTTCGATAGTATTAATTGCTTAATATAAATATGTTGTTTAATAATATTAAATGCTGAATATCAAAATAATTTATATTTTTAATTTTAATTTTATTTTCGTCCTACTATTTCATATAAAATCATTTTTTGGACTCATCATCCTCGGCACTGAAAAAAAATTTGTTAAAATTCCAAAACACAAGTCATCCAATAAAAAAATTCGATTGAGTCTTAACTCGATTAATATGAGTATTGTTGTCAATATAGGAGGACATGTGTTTGAGTACACTGAAACACATTATCCTCCTATTTATGGGTTGGGGAGGGACTATGGGTAGTTCTAAGCATTGTGTCAAAAAAAAAGATATGACCATAATCTATAATGAGATTGTTCAACAAATTTTTTTATCGAGTTTCTCTTTTTTTCTATGTATTTTTTTTATTTCGTTGAAGCTAAATTATTTATAGATTTGAAATGTTATTATTATTATTTGGATTTAAACATAAAACATCTTTATTGAGTTGGTGTCACAAATCAATCAAATCCCAATTTAATTAGAAAAATTACTTTAATATCTTTTTGTTATTAAAAAAATCATTAAAAATATGCATATGATGAAATTTAAACTCATATCGATTGAGTTAGTAAAACTTTAAATTTATTACTCAACCAATAAATCATTGTTAAGTACATCTCAGTATTCTGAGTGGTGAATGGTGGATTTTCATTCTCCTCCAATACTCTGATAAGGACTCAAAAAGAGTTCCAATTCTTGATTCTAAAGAGTTTCAAGGACACAACGAATTTCTAGTTAGCGGAGTTGAGAAAGAACAGCGTAAAGATAGAGCTGACTTGCATCTGGCAATTTCTATAGTTCTATTTTCTTCTTTGATTCTGAAAATAACGGTTAAAGGCCAAGAAATGCAAGAACAGTTGCTTGCTAAGTTTAGCTGCTTTTCATCACTGTTGATCTTATTTGTAATCTAGTGTTGTACCCTCTAGATCCAGTTTTGCACTTCAAATTGTGCTTGATATTTCTGCTTTTGTTTTAACTTGATGTAAGGAATAATGGCAATTGTTTTGGTACCAGGACCACTGGACCAAGGTGGTTGTTTCTAAATCTAGCAGGCTTCTGTGAGGGTCGAGAATTTTGTTATAAATCAATAAATTGAAAATAGGCTGCCTGAATTTGATATGTCATTAGCCGCTAACTTGATCTTGTTACAGCCCTCCTTACTCCTATTTCTGCTTTCCCTCCCTTCGGTGAAACAAAAAAGCAAGTTATTATCATGTAATTACTAGATAATATGTAAGTTGATTTCTGCAAGAAGATAGTTATCTTTATTTCTAAATTTTCATTTCTTTCCTAAAATGATTCTATGCAGTCAGTTGGTAAGTTCATTCAGATACTGATTTTCAACGTCCAAGTATTCTGACATTTAAATTTGTCTTAGTACTATCACCCAAAATTTATGGTTCTTTTCTATGATAAAATTTGTGTTTGATTAAATTTTCAGGTTCTTGTACCAATTGCTGATGGCTCAGAAGAAATGGAAGCAGTTATGAGCAAAGGCAAATATTGTGGTGGCCTCTGTTGGAGACAATCTTGAAATTCTGGCTTCTAGGAAAGTTAAATTAGTGGCAGATCTGCTTCTTGATGAAGCTGCTAAACTTACATATGACCTTGTAGTCTTGCCAGTGTGTTGGAATTCTGTCATATTCCCTAGTCCTAATTCCTCCCAATTTTCTTTCTTTGTAATATATTTTAACTTGGTCTTTCCTATCTACAGGGAGGACTTGGTGGTGCCCAAGCATTTGCTAAATCTGATAAGCTGGTGAACTTGTTAAAAAAGCAAGCGGAATCAAACAAACCCTATGGAGCTATATGTGCCTCTCCAGCTTTGGTGTTGGGGCCTCATGGTTTACTCAAGGTTGTTGAAACAATTGAAAATTCATCGTATATTTACTGCACCAGTCTATTATACATTTATAGACTTAGTTATCAAACTAACTAACTCATACATAACTGATACTAACAACTTTGCTAACCACTCTGCTATTTGCTAACTAATTTACTTCTCAACACTCCCCCTCAAGTTGAGGGTTGATACATATCTTTAACCCCTAACTTGGATACTAAGTATTCATGTTGCTTTATGCTTAGAGCCTTTGTCATTAAATCCGCAAGCTGCTCAGTTGTCTTAATATGCTGCATCTGAATCGTTCCATCCTTGATTTTATCACGCACTAAATGACAGTCTATCTTTATATGCTTTGTCCGTTCATGGAAAACAGAGTTAGCTGCAATTTGCAGTGCTGCCTTACTATCCGACAAAATCAAAGCTTTATCAAACTGACTAGGATTCACTTCTCTCAACAGACCATTCAACCATACAACCTCTGCTACAACCACTACCATACTCCTATATTCAGCTTCTGCTGACGATCGAGAGACTGTGGTTTGTTTTTTTTGACTTCCATGAAACAAGAGAATCCCCAAGTTTAACACAAAAACCAGTCACTGACCTCCTTGACATAGGACATGAAGCCCAATCAGAGTCACAAAAAGCCATCAGCTGCGGCTTGCTTGCTGCAGACAAAAAAATACCTTGACTAGGTCTTCTCCTTATGTACCGTACACGAAAGGCAGCCTCCAAATGAGATTTCTTTGGTTTATGCATGAACTGACTTAGATGTTGAACTGCAAACATAATGTCTGGTCTTGTATTTGTCAGATATAGTAACCTTCCCAACAACCTTTGATACATCGAAACATCTGCAATTAAACCATCTTCTTCAATTTTTGTTTGTACAGACTCATCATATTCAACTGAAGTGAGTTTCTGATTCTGCTCAAGTGGTGTACATACTGACTTTGCTTCCCCTAATTCTAGATCAGCTATCAACTCTAAAGCATACTTCCTTTGATTCAATATAATCCCCTTGTTTGATCTCATCACTTCTATTCCTAGAAAAAACTTCAACACACCTAAATCTTTCATCTTAAATTTTTGATGTAGAATTTGTTTCAATTCATTTATCATATCAACACTACTGCCTGTAATTAACAGATCATCTACATAGATGAGTAAGATGACGATGTTACCTGTACTCCTTCTTGTGAACAAGGAATAATCATATTTACTTTGCTCATATCTTCCTCGTATTAAGGCCTCAGTAAGCTTTAAATTCCACTGTCGAGAAGCTTGTTTCAGACCATATAATGACTTACGCAGTCAACATACACGAGTCTCCCCCTGGCTGCAAAAACCATCCGGAAGTTCCATATAAACTTCTTCAGACAAGTCCCCTTGAAGAAAAGCATTGTAAACATCCATCTGAAAAATAGGCCAATCATGAATGGCTGCCAGACTAATCACAGTCCGAACTGTTACATGTTTAACAACAGGAGAAAAAGTTTCATGAAAATCGATTCCAGCCTTTTGATTATAACCTTTCCCAACAAGACGAGCTTTAAAACGCTCCACGGAACCATCAGCAGTATATTTAATTTTATACACCCATTTGCAGCCAATAGGGACAACACCAGCAGGTAAAGAAACAACTTCCCATGTACCATTAGCCTCCAAAACTTGAATCTCTTGTTGCATAGCATCAACCCACCGTGGATCCGAAATGGCCTCATTATAAGTGTGGGGTTCAACCAAGGAAGAAATATGAGCAGTAAACAAACGAGTATGAAGAGGCAAATGAGAAGAAGAATAGACATTGGCAATAGGAAACAAACCTGTAGCAGAAGATGTGAACGATTGACTAGAGCAGACATAATCTTGCATCCCAGTAGGCGGCTTGACAGACCTTGTAGTACGGCGTAATGAAATGCTAGTAGGTGTTGGAGGTAGAGAGGACGAAGAGGCTGGTATGCAAGGTGAAGAGGGATTAACAGGTATAGAAGATGAAGGTGAAATAGAGGTAACCGGTATAAAGGGTGAAGGAGATATAGAGGTAACAGGTATAGAAGGTGAAGCTACAGGCTCAAGTTGAAGAAAAACAGAAGACTCAGTATCAGGAAAAGGCAAAAAACGCATTGTAGGAAAAGTAAATGGGAATACTGTTTCATGAAAAACAACATCACGATTAACAAAAAAGGTTTTGGTTTCAAGATTAAACAATAAGTATCCCTTTTGTACAAGTGAATAACCCATAAACACTGAAGGAATAGCTTTAGAAGAAAACTTATCACGATAATTAGGAGTAGTGGCATATGCAAGACAACCAAAAACTTTTAAGCGAGAAAGATCAGGAGGCTTATTATACAAAAGTTCATATGGACATTTCCAGTTCAAAATAGGAGTAGGAAGACGGTTAATTAAAAAACAAGCAGTCAAAACACATTCGCCCCAAAATTTAGTAGGCACGTGAGACTGAAATTTTAACGACCTAGCCACTTCAAGTAAATGTCTATGTTTGCGTTCAGCAACTCCGTTTTGCTGAGGAGTGTGAACACAAGAACTTTGATGAATAACTCCAGACATAGTAAAAAACTCAGCACACTCATTTTTGAAGAATTCATACCCATTATCACTACGAACAATTTTTATAACAGTAGAGAACTGAGTTTTTATCAAAACAAAAAATTGTTTGAGATATAGAAGTGCATCACTCTTTGACTGTAACAAATAAACCCAAGTCATTCGTGTGTAATCATCAACAATCATTAAAAAGAACCTATGACCACTATGAGTAGACACTCGATAGGGTCCCCACAAATCTAAGTGAATAAGAAAAAAACAGCATTAACACGAGATTTATGAACAGGAAAAGGAAGCCTCGTTTGCTTAGCTAAAGGACAAACATAACATTTATGAATATTATCCACATTTGACTTTGTACAAAAAAAAATTAGGAACCTTATTTAGTCTTGAAACCGACGCATGACCAAGTCTAGTGTGCCAAAGAAAAGACGAGTCAGCTATAGCAACAGTAATAACAGAGGAAGGTGAAACCACAGAAGTCTGTCGAGACGAATCCAGGATGTAAAGACCACCTCGTGCTTTACCAATCCCCCTCATCTTGCCACTGGAGAGATCCTGTATCAAACAAAATTGGGGATAAAAAGAAACCACACAATTGAGATCAGTAGCAAGTTTTGAAATAGAAAGTAAATTGTAATGAAAGTTCGGAACACAAAGAACTCTCTTCAATAAAAGATTAGGCAAAATTGAACACACTCCAACATGAGTAACCGAAACAACAGAACCATTTGGAAGTCGAACACTCGGTGACCCGAATGCACATGCAACAGGAGATTCCAAGAAACGAAGATCTGATAGTATATGGTCAGTAGCTCCAGTATCTATAATCCATCTATTGCCAATATCAGGCATACCTGCTAAGCTGGCAGCAGCTTCAACCACAACAGGTTCCTTGTTTAACAGATGCAAAATCTGATTATACTGCTCCTGCGTAAAAACTGGCGCTTGCAAACCAGACCCAAGGGAACCTACCACTTCACTACTACAAACAGAGTCAGGAGCAGATACATTATTTACTACAGAATTATGCACTTCTTTTTTGTAAATTTGAAATCAGCAGGATAGCCAATCAACTTGTAACATGTCTCCCTCTTATGTCCTTTAACTTGCAATGATCACAAATGCCATTGAATCTCTTCTTTTGTACCATCTGGACTGAAGAGAAAGGGACCAAATCATCTCAGATAGTACTAGAACTATGATTCCTTTGCGATTCTTCTTGCATAAGCATCGAATGCGCAGATCTTCCCCATCAAACGGCGCCGTTTCATGCTTTAAATAAATAGAGAAAAAAAAGAAAAAAAACATTTCAGTTTCAGTTTTAAAAAAAAAACAGAGAGTCCCTCTAATCTCTCTCTCTCAGCCTTTCCAAATCCGGCCAACAAGGCCAATGCCATGCACCGCCGTGACCGCCTTGGACGGTGGCCGTCGCTGTGCATAGGGGCTACTTTAAGCCTCGTTTCAGATCCTGTACGAAGGTCACGTTTTTGGTTCGATGGCTGCGAAGAAAAAGCTTCCACCCCACCCTTATGAGTCGACTTCAGTGACGGAGAGGCCTCCGACGACATGACCGACGGGCGTTCCAAGTATTTCCTTTTGCTCCTCTTATTAATATGTTTTTTAAAAAAAAATAGATTTGTAAAAGATAAATAAAATGAATAAATGAATCGAAAGAAAAAGATGAAAAACAACAACCTTTTGGTTCTCTTTCAATTTTTATTTCTTTGATGTGCCTTTTTTACATAGAAAATCGAAGAAGCCCCAAAATATAAGCAGTGCTTGGGGCTTTTATAACCCGATTACAAACGCTTTAATCTCTTTTTTGTTTTTTTTTTTACATTGTTTTTTCTCTCTGCTGCGTGTTTATTGCTCTTTGCAGGTGGTGTCAGAGCATGCGGATGAGGCGATAGGCGAGCCGCGGCAGTGGCCAGGGGGCGTGCGGGGAGGCTGAGCGGCGCACAGGAGCAGAGGCTTGAAGACCTAGGTGCGGCGCACCTAGGTTTTTTCTTGGCTGAAATGCGTTTAGTTTTTTTGTGGGCTAGGGTTTGTTTTTGTTTTGGGCCATGGGCTAGATTTGGGCTTGGGTTGTAAGCCCGGTCAAATTTGGACATTTACAATAAGTTTGTTCATTGTCGAATACGCATGATTAACGCTTGGTAACGGACTCATCAACAAAATTTGGCTACGCACGCACTATACGAGTCATTCAAACCCATAAGAAATTGAAACAAATGCTGTTGTTCAACATGCTTAACATTCTGCTTAGATTGAGGACACCCACAAGCAAACGGAGGTACGAGGACATCATACTCATCCCAGAGTAATCTTAACTTGGTAAAGTAGGCAGAGATAGAAATAGTACCTTGAGAAGACGAGGTAATTTCACGATGCAAGAAATAAATTCTTGAACCATCGATTTTGTGAAACCTCTCACTAAGATCACTCCACACTGCTGCTGCACTGGACGCAAATACAATCCTTGCGGAGAGTTCTTTGCTGACCGTATTCAGAATCCAAGATAGCACAATCGCATTGCACCGCTCCCATTGATAACCCATTTCTTCCGGCCACATATCTTTGGAACAAGTTCCGTCCACAAATCCCAATTTGTTTTTTGCTAGTAATGCGATTTTCATCGTTCTACTCCAGACGTTGTAGTTCTCAACACCAAGCAACTGATGTGCTACCAACAAAGTGCCCGGAGAATCAGAAGGATGCAAGTAAAGCGGATGATTGAAATCGGTGATTGAATCGGAGATACTCATTGTCTTTGTTACCACGAACCAAAAAACAAGGAAATACAGACTGAAAATGCCCTAGATTAACAGCCCAATTTTGTTGAATCAAGCAGACTTGGGCAACAAATGCAGAGAAATCAAAGCAACAAGAATCGAACGCAGCAACCAAAAAAAATAATCACAGCCGCTGATTTAACAATTCATCGGAAATTTTGACACTTTCCGTACCTCTGATACCATGTTGAAACAATTGAAAATTCATCATATATTTACTGCAGCAGCCTGTTATACATTTATAGACTTAGTTATCAAACTAACTAACTCATACATAACTGATACTAACAACTTTGCTAACCACTCTGCTATTTGCTAACTAATTTACTTCTCAACAAAGGTATAATCTTGATCGAGTTTAACATTTTCATGTTTTCATTAAAAAATTTGCATGGAATTGTACTTGTTTGTCTTGTTCGTAAAATAAATGATCAACTTAATTAAAAGAACCATAATCTGCCTCTGGGGAAGTAGTCTCTGCGTCTCTGGAGGCTTTTGATTAAATAATTTCAACTACTATATACATTAGAACTTATCATTTGGCAATATGGTCACTACATCATACAAACTGTTTAGTTTGTATCATTTGCTTTTGCCTTTAAACTTTGAACTTTCACTATTGTGCTTGCACTTGCTTTTATTTTTTGATTACAAGTGACAAGTTTGTGTGTGTGGTTCCTGTAATTATATCTGTTTCAAACATTTCGATCTCGAGTGAAAAAAGAACAGCACTCAAAAGAAATTTTCTAGTATTTGATATTCCCGGATGGTTAACAGTCGTTTTGTGCTATGGTCCAGGGGAAAAAGGCCACAGCTTACCCTGCAATGTGCGACAAGCTATCAGATCAAAGTCATATTCACAACAGAGTAGTGGTGGATGGCAACCTCATTACAAGCAGGGGCCCTGGAACTTCCATGGAGTTTGCACTAGGAACCGTGGAGAAGTTTTTCGGACGCCCGAAAGCCTTAGAGCTAGCAAAAGCACTGCTTGTTGTACGCCAGTAGATGAACTAGTATGAGTGTTTGGTCCTGCCCATATTACCGTATAGCCTGCTATGAGACGATATATGAGACTATAGAAGGTGAGTTTGAATTCACTCTGCGGTTTTATGTACGATAAGTTTGTTCCTTGTCGATAAATAAATGAGTGTTGGAACAAGCTGAGCAACATGAACAGTTGAACACCTTTGGTTCATCTGTGATGGCATCCTTTGTCAAATAATAGTGGTTTTAATTCCTGAAGCCTTCATGGGTGGAATATTTTGTATTCGGCAATTTATTTCTGATTTCCAAGAAGTTGCCATTTGAAGCATTTTATATTACAATCTCAACTAGAGTCCATAACAAATTTTATCTAAATAAAATTTTACTACTGTAAAATATTGTTCTTTTCTATTTTTGCAAATATAAACCATGCCAATCGTGCTTCATTTGCCTAGGCGTGGGGATATCAAAATTGGATATTCAATAATAATAAGAGATAAATCCTATCTATACATGAATTATAGTTCAATGTGTAATTTTATACAAGAAATTTTGATTTGATCCAATTCTTATAAATTATTAACAAGATTGTTGATATAACATCATTTTATGTTTATATATTATATTTATTTAATATAAAGAATTTATTTCTTTAAATATGTATGATAAAATCAAAATTAAAGTTTCAAGTATACATTTGAACTACAATTAGTGTTTCACGTGTATAATTGCATCAAATTAAAGTTCATGTATACAATTGTACATTAAATCAAAATTTATGTATAATTTTAAGATTTGTCACTAATAATAATAATAATAATAATAATAATAATAATAATAATCTTCTAACTACTTGAATCTGATGTAATTTGAAATGGTTTATGCCGAAACCATTTTTTTTTGTAAAAGGAGTCGACTTGGATTTTGAAAAACGAAAACAAATATGGGAGTCGCCACCAATCCTTTTTGATGAGGTGTGATCGGATCACCTTGTAATTGATTGTTTCAATAAAATGTTTTGATTTACTAAAACAACGATTTTGGTCTACGAAATTCCAGAAAACGGACTCGGGAGTCGGTTACGTACGAGGAAGGATTGGCACCCTAGTAACGCCCAAAATTGGTACCTAATTGATTGATTAATGCCTTAATGTCGAAAGTCAAAAATTTGAAAGGAAATTTAAAATACGATCCCTTTTTTATTAATGTTATTTAAAAAATGCTTGAATAAATCGAAACAAATATTAAAGATCCTCTCGTCTCGAGATAGCAAAACATCACATCCCGTACGTTAGGACACGACACATTGAACCTTTGAGAATGGGCTTGCCTTTATTTTTTTTTATTGAAAAAAAACTTTGGTATTTTAAAAATTAAAAGAATATTTAGCTATTTGGGCTTAACGCGAAAATTGAAACCCCGTAAATTAAGTTACATTTTTCTGAATATCCAAAATGCAAAATATTACCTTTTCTTTTTTAGAAACTTTGGGTAAAGTTAACGTAGCATTTAAACCACATATAATGCAATAAAATATTATAAACAATGATGTAATTACGACTGTTTTACCCAAATAACCCAAAAAAATATTATATTTACAAAAATAACCCAAGTTTAAAACAATCACCAAAATAACCTAAAATGAACAAGATCCACTCTTTTTTGCACCAATGATTGGCTAATCATTGTGTCGACTTAAAAATTATTTTTGGGTTACGGCTGTCAATGGCGGCACCAAAGACACAAGACAAATTTTTTATTTTTTTGTGTCGAATCGGATAAAAAATACGAAAAAATTAAAAAATTTTTTGGTGCTGGCCTATCAATGGTCGCACCAGATTACAAGACAAAGAAAAAAAATTTTCGTGTCGAATCGATAAAAAATACGAAAAAATTTAAAATTTTTTTTTCTTTATATGTGTATTGGGTGTTGGCCATTGACAGTGCCAAAGACCCAAATTTTTTATTTTTTCGTATTTTTTATCGATTCGACACGAAAAATAAAATAAATTTTTTTCTTTATCATAGATCGGTGCCGACCATTGATGTGCCAAAGACCCAAATTTTTTTAAATTTTTTCGTATTTTTTATCGATTCGACACGAAAAAAATAATTTTTTTTCTTTTATCTTGTATCTTGGGTGCCGCCATTGATAAAGTTAAAGACCCAAAAAAATTTTTAAAATTTTTTCGTATTTTTATATGATTCGACACGAAAAAAATAAAATTTTTTTTGTATTGTATCTTGAGTCTTGGGTGCCGCCATTGATGTGCCGGCACCCAAAATTTTTTTTTTTTTTTTTTCAGATATCCGTATTTCAAGATTACACAATTTTAAAAAAATACATGGGTTCCGGCCATTGATGTGCCGTAACCCAAAATTTTTTTTTTTTAAGTCTGACACAATGATTAGCCAATCATTGGTGCAAAAAAAGAGTGGGTACTGTTCATTTTAGGTTATTTTGGTGATTGTTTTAAACTTGGGTTATTTTTGTAAATATAATATTTTTTAGGTTATTTGGGTAAAACAGCCTGTAATTACAAAGATGAATTTAATACCAATAAACCAGTCGCGATAAATAAACCAATAAAACAATAAAACGGGAAATGTATATATATATATAAATATAACATGAGAATGTTTACAAATGAATGAAACAAACGAAAAATAATAAGATGATAAAATGCGTATTTAAAGAATTGCGAATAGGGTATATTTTAAAGTGTGGAAAGTTAAAAATTTAATGCTGAATAAATGACTAGACAAATGGATAAATAACTAATTAAATAAAATAGAATAAAATAAATGAAATAAATTTAAAGAGTCGAAATTTAGATAATAATAATAAAAAACGCAAGTATAAAAGTATTTAATTGGTAACCAAATAAAATTTCGGGGTAAGCATTCGAAATAACAAAAATGGAATAACGGGCCAATTCGTAACACGCTGAAAATACCAGGGAGCAAAAGGGAAAATGTCCCAGACTCTTTGTGCGCAGCATTTCAATAGAGGATTAAAATGAAACAAAAATAAAATTACGGGGAAAAATAAAAAATAAAAAAACTGGATTGCAAACTAATTAAAAAGCGGAAAGGGAAATTAGACCCTTCCGCAAAAACACGTGGATCCTGAGATTGGAGCGGGTCGTATATCGGACCAAAGCCAAAATGACGCCATTTTGGTGCATGGAGCACCGGCCCAAAACGACGCCGTTTCGTAAGGCCTATTTAACTCAAACAATTAAAAAAAAACCTTATTTTTGCACTTCTCAAAAAAAAAAAACAAAACTTTCTATCCAAGACCCTCTCCCCTCTTCCAGAAACCGGCCATCCTCTAGCGAACCGCTACCGCGTCGGCCACCGGTCGCTGGCGATTGCACTGCCGTCCACGATGGCCGAAAGGCCAAAAGTCACTTTTTTCTTGGTGAAATCAAAGAGAAAGGGGTAAGTTTTTTTTTTCTTTTTTGTTATATATTTGTAGTTTTTTTTTCTTTTTTGTTATATATTTGTTATATATATGTGTATATAGTTTTTAACAAAACGAAAGTACAAAAAATTTAAAATAAAAAGAACAGTTTCAAAAACCTAAAAAAAATAACCTTTGCACGACTTCTCCTTCGATTCGTTTTCTTTTTATGCTCGAATATGTTTTTTATTTTGATTCCCCTCTAAAATATTACATTGGTATGTTTGGCTTTTATAGCCATATTACACAATTCTTTGTGCTATTGTTTCTTGCTTTTTCTTGCTGTTTCTTTCTCTTTTCTTGCAAGTGGTGGAATCAACGGTGACGGAGGGGCAGATCCCTTTGCTATTTTGGTGAAACAACAATAGAGAGGGTCAAGCCTCGGGACGAGGCGCGGGCGGTGCGCCCGAGGAGGAGCGGCGCACATGGGAGCTAAGGTTTCTGAGGATGAGTTTAGGTTGTAGGCCAACGGGCCGCTTAGGGTTTTTATATTTTGGGCTATTTGGGCCTCTTTTGTAAATGGACTATTGTATTTAGTTTTTATTTATTTATTTGGATTTTATTTGTCTTGGGCCCGAGCAAATTGGGCCTATTACAATTTAAATTCGGTTTGTTTTGAATTTAATTTAGCTCATAATTATTTGAATCTGATTGGACTGGTATTGATTGATACGAGAATCGATACAGGCTAAATGTATCACCCCAAATCCGGCCTAGATGTTATGGCCGAATTTAGAGTGATTACGTAAAATGATTTAAAAATTTAGCTTTCCAAAATGTTAAAAACAACTTAATTTCTATTACTAAAGAAATCTCCGATTTAGAAGAAATTATTCTTAATTAGTTGTTTAGTTGAAACCATGTTCTATTACGTTTTCTAAAAATCAGTTATTTTGCAGTGGAAAGCCTTAGAAAGAAGTATTTTTGAAAGCACAACTTGTTGATTAGAAACATATTGTCTTGTAGAAAAATGAACTTTGTCGATAAAACATTTGAGCGGTATTTTGCGAAAAACAAAATTAAAGTCCAAAACCCGAAACCACCAAAAATGTCCAGATAGTTCAAAATTTATAAAACTCTCAAACCCAAATTTAAACAAATTAAATTTATGAAAATATGGTTATAACCGAGCTCCTGTCATATCGACCCGCCTAAGTCTGAGGGCTACCTGAAAGTGACAGACAAATAGAAAGTGAGTTTTCATAATTCAGTGTGTATCTTAAAGAAAACAAAATTACAGATTTAATTTCAGAGTTATTACATAGCAAAGCAGAGATAGACGTATCTGCTATACAAACTCATAATCATATGCAAATTTACAATTCTACCCCCATCAGCTACACATTATCTCCGACATCCCTACACACCATATAGAGTATTAAATATTTATCTAGCGCTATGCATCACTTAGTGTCGGTATGACACTTTTCAGATTACTTGCAACTGCAGTGCCAGTATAATGGGCGAGATATCGCCTCTCACAGAAACACTTCCACATATTATATCCCACCCCAAAATCAAATACAATCAGAACAAAAATTATGCATTAACATTTCAAATACAAATCATATACATATATAGCATTACTCTCAATTTAAATTATCATATGATAGCTCAAATACACTTACAGATATCGGAAATTATACCAAATTTAATGTTTGTTCGTTGTTTTTCAGGTTTCTCATTACACCTGATTCAATTTCGATGCGAAAACCCTGACGAGACTTCCAAAACCTAAACACAACAATTAGGACACTTAAATCAGTAACCAAAACAAACCCATTCAGAGAACACCATCCTCAATTCATCCAAAAACTACTAAACAAACCTAAAAACGAAGCTACACAGCCCCAAAACAAAACCAAACGCTTACTCAAGCACGCAACAGCAACACACGCCCTTAAATCACTGAAGAAACGCCTCTTCCCTCTTGATCTTGATCCTCTCCTAAAAACGTAGTGAATTAATAAGATATTGCAAGGATACGAATTTTGCACTACACTATCACAATTCCGTAATTCCCAATTGCCCACATCAATTCCACAAAAGATCATAGTAGCAGATGATGGAACCTTACCTCTAACGATTTAAGCCTACATAACCGAAACAAAGGAATCCAACCAGTATTGACAAAATGCAAGAGGCAATGATTGCAAGCAAGAAAAATCAAAGAGAACCAAAGAGTAGAGAATGAAGAACAGACGTGAAAATAGAGGAAGGGAAAAAAAATAAAAGTAAAAAACTAACCCACAAATTTGAGGGAAAGAGAAAAATAAAGATAAAAGAATAAAATAACTATTTTATTTTTAAAAAATACAAATCATATCCCCAACTAACCAAATTTATTTCTTAGCGTTTAAACTTAATCCAAATTCCTCCACACAACAACAACTAGTAAATCAAAACTCAAATTGTTGAGCGTTACAACTCTGCCCTCCTTAGATTTATTTCGGCCTCAAAATTTACCTGAATCAAACAGATGTGAATATTGTTGTTGAATCGACGCCTCAAGTATTTAGCGATGGTTATACTTGCAAATGCCGCTAAATCTATGCCCAAACTCTCACACAAATATATAGTGGCATTTTATAATTTTTTTCGTCGCTAAATCTCAAACTTTTATTAAACAAAAGTTAAATAATAATAATAAAAGATGGTATCAAGTATCAATACAATTTTAAAGGAAAAACTTATTCATCCCATTCTCAACTTGATTTTTAAAAACAAAATCACTCTTAGATTTGATGGGTTTAAAGCTTTTCTCACTCTTCTTTTCAAAAACACGACACAATTACCGATAATATTTTTAAGTTAAACATTATTAATTAAATATCACAGAATCACTAAATTAAAAATTTGATATATTTTTTTATTCATGAAACTTTTACTTTAGAACTTTCAACACTATCTTCAAATGAAGTTTAAGAGGAATATAGTGTTATTGAGTCATTGAGCTTGAGCTTATGGTATTAATAAAAGATGATGGTGAACATGTTCACAACACAGAATGGATACATTCATGATCTATAAATATAGTACAATTATAAGGACATGTCCGAACATACATATGGGCACTTGTAGACTGAAATTATTACTAATATTTATAACTAATGTTATGAATAAAATCAAAACATTGGCATTAATGAACTCACATATGTATAGCATTTTAATATATATATATATATGTATATTGTAAGTGTAATTTAACCATGTTTCCTTGAAACATTAACGTAGAAGCCATCTGTAAATTCCAGAATGGGTGAACGAACAATGTTCCCTCCCTTGATTTTTGTGAACCTGTTGAATAAAATTTGCAAAACATTTTTGGTTTAGATTCTTTGGATTAAATATATACAAAATATATATACAAAATATATATATACAAAATATATACAAAATATATATTAAAAAATATATACAAAATAATGAAAAACATACCTGAATTTGAGTTCCAATGAATTACTAATCATGCCGCAATAATTGAGAGAAGTGAGATGGTGCCACTAGTGAGTTATTGTAGCAAATGTATGTTTCAGTAATTAATTTTTTGTAGTTAATGGTTTAAATTTGTATTATAGATTTTTACTTATATATAATGCCTTGTTTGTACTAGTTGGAATACATTAAATTAATAAATCTACTAATAATTATATGTATGTGAATAAAATTTTAGCCTAAAATTAAATACATATAGTTTCTGGTTACAACAACCTCGTCAGACCATTTATGAATGACTGCTATAACAATGTCAAAAGGTAATCTTAATTACGTTCGGTCCCTGACAAAAGGATGAAGATAAGCTTTCATATATTTATAATTTGATATTTGTAATGATTCAATTTTATTGGTATTGAAAAAATTAAAATTTGAGGTTGAATCTTAAATTAAGCTTTTATAATAAATAATAAATATTGAGATTTTCAAGATGAATATGAAAATAGAAAAAAGAGAATTATTAAGTAAATTATCAGAGAAGTTAATAATTAATGCATAATGACTAAATTATAAAGTAATTAGATTAGAGGATTAGATGAGGATTTAACTAAGGGCATGTGAGTAATTAAATCAAAACCAAGTTATAGCCATAATTTCCCACTAAGTAAATGAAGATAAAATCATGGCCATTAAAATTATAATTATAGATTAATTATAATTGATAATTAAGTGAATTAATAAAAGAGAGCCAGTGGAGATTGATGGGTAACATGTTAAGTAGATGATAATGGAGCATTGAGATGGGTTGATATAATCATATTTAGAATAACATTTTATTAGATAATTGCAAGTTAGGTGGTCAAGCAAATAAAATGAGTGGCATTATGTTGCATCATGTGCTTCTTAGAATAAGACATGAATCCCATTGCATTGTGATCCACGATGAGAGGAGAGAGAAGATGAAAGGAAAGAATGGGAATTGGCTTTCCATGCACTCGACGAAGGGAAAAAAGAGAGAGGAGAAAATACGCAAGGCTATGAGTAGAGTGTTTATGGGTTGGATTATTCGATTAGGTTCAAGATTCGCTCAAAATTTAAAAGGATTTGGATAAAAATATGGATGACTTTGACAAAATATTAGGTTCATATTTCGAGCTAAACTAAACTTAAACAAGTATAATGTGTATTAGTATCATACTTACGCTTGGCCCATAAACATCTTTAGCCACTCGCCCAACTTCCATTAGCTTCATTTAGAAGCCATTGGTATAGGAAAGGTGGAACCTTTCAAGTTGAATATGCTAAGTATTTAGCTTTAAACCTGGTAGAGCTTCAAGTACAAAGGGGAAAAACAATGGTTGAGTTGAGGAGAGTTTCTTAATTAATTTCTTATTGGGTTGAGAAAATACCACTAATTCTAATTCCTTGTTGGATCACAAGTGTAATTCGATATATTAATCTATGTATCTATCTTTAAATCTCAAATCGATTAATAAGAGCTAAATATGAAATTATAATATGATAATAAAACTTAGTTATTGATATATGAAAAGGATATACGATGTACACCTAAAATATTATGATGAACGATGCTTAAATACCTTGATAGTAGATTGATGCGATGATATATTGTTAAAATATTATGATGTACCACGCTTTTGACTTTGCATTGGTATCATGTTTCTAATTTGTGTAAGTTGTTATGACAATGAGATTAGATATCGCAATCTAGACTGCTTTAATTATCAAAATATCGTATTTATTTAATTAGTGATAATGATGTATATAAATCAAGTGTTTAAGTAATGATTTAAATGAAATTGAAATGAATGAAAAATAAATTCATAGTAATTATGAAGTAATAATATTATAATGGATTAGACTGTGAAATAAATTAAAAGTGAATATGTTAGGTGTGTAATTAAGAAAAGATGTTAATATGTGCATGTAAAAGTTCATGAATGAAATATATTTAGATAATTGACTTTGCTATTGTGATTAATTGTTTGTATTAATGAATTATTCTATATGCTTGTTGTAGTATTAATGTTATTTAGAATAATATTTTGTTCATTTTGTATTAAATTGATAAATAAATGAATGGCAAGTAAATGGTATTTAGTAAGTTATTCACATAGCTTAACGTATTTATTTTAAACGCATAGGTGAAAGGTAAAACATGAAAAATTTTAAGATTTCTACTCCAGTTTGAATCGTATCACTCCTCAAGTTATAAGTTCAAACTTTTGATATATGATTATAAACCTAGAAATGGTATGTACATAGGGTGATTATAGTCTTTACATGTATAGAAAAGTTGAGAACTATGAAAATTTTAGGTTATTCTATTGGGACAAGTTTTGATTTTACGATATTATATGTGATATTTAGAGATGTTTAATGATTTAAAATGAGCTTTAAAATATTAAAATAAAATATCGATGTGAATTGATCATTGAAATAGCTTAGTGGTTAGATGTAATACTCATTATTCAAGTGATCGGTTTAACCCAAGTAAGAGGTGTTACACATTTATATAGGACAAAGTCATTCATGGATGAAGTCGAATAAATCCTATTAAATCATTGAAAATGATTAAGCAATGTTTAACCAATAATAACTAATATACTTGAGATTTGTTTGAATGAACATGAGGGCCCCCTGGATTCGTACTTGGTGCATGTTGGGGGTGTCCCTGTCCCCTCTCACTGCCTTCCCATCACATCACGTGCTTGTGTAGAGAAATTCTTATTTTAATATTTGATAAAACTAAGTATAATTGGTCATATTTAGAACCTTTAATATTTCCAACTGTAACTGGCAAGGAAGTCGAAGAATTGAAGTAACTGAACTGTACGAAAGAGTCAGTCAACTTGTTTTAATTTTGGATATTTATGGTGTGCCATAGGGTTCAGTTGAAAAGTCTTCCCTGTTAAATTTATATTTTAGTTATTTAATTTTAAAAAATTATAAAATAGTTACTAAATTATCTAAATATTTTTATTTAAGTAATTCAATCCTTATGTTTTTTCTTTTAAAGTCTGTTCGGTGAGTTTTGAGCGATGATCAGTACAGTAGAATAATACTTGTTGAGTGTTTTTGTATGTTTGTCCTTCAAAGGGAGTTAAATTCTCTATTTATATGATGTGTCCCTATTCTTAGATGTGACATCCTAAATAAGTTTTTATGCATGTCAATACATACCTTATTTTAGGTGAGGGTTTGCCTACATGGTGGTGCGAACCCACCCCGTGCGAGTTCATGAGAGGATGCGAACTCATCGCGTGCGAACCCTAGTATGCGAACTATTTAGGCTATGAATCGGTCCCAGTCAAGTAACCGAGTAGCAGGTCAACAATGGTGAACACCAAAACAATACTCATTGACAAGTAAGACATATCTTAGATCCAAGCTATTCTGATAATTAGTGTTGGAGATCAAAGAAGAAAGTTGTTTAGATTTTGACTCACAGATTGATAATATTTAAAGTTGTTTTATATAAAAAAAAATTAAGCCGTAAAAGTGAAAGGGAAGTTTACCCTTTCAATTAGTGCCATAGGTAAAAATAGAGAAAATCATACATAAACGATTAAATCACTAACTATAATGAAAATTTTGCTCATGATAATTCCAACTCAATTATTTATGCAGTCCAATTAAGTTCACTCAATAAAAAGTGACCCAAATTCAATTTTTTTTCTAAATAACTTATGAAATACAAATATTTCATTTATGTGGAATATATGTTATAATTAAATGTATGGGAATCCATGTAGCATTTATCTAAAAGTTTGGAAATAAATTTTAGTTCTCCGAAAATATATATTTATTCTGCAAATAAATTTAAAAATAAGTTTAATATAACATTTGATCCTTTGAAACTTTTTTTCTAATTTGATATTTAGACTTTTATTGGTCTAATTTGGTCCTCGATCTTTTTTTAAATTTTATAATTGGGTTTGATATATATTTTAATTTGATACTTAATTTGTCTTATTTCAATTTGAAACTTAAATTTGGCTCTTTTCTTAATTTAATACCTAATTTTTTAGCAAAATAATCGATGTAGGATAGACATGTGACATGTGAAAATGACAAAATATTTTTTTATATTAAATGTTTAATTACTTTTAGTTTAATTTATTTATTTCATTTTATCAATTTAAAATAATGAATTTATTTTCTTTTGAGTTTTAGAACTCTTATTTTTTAGTATAGCTCAATGTATAATTTTTAACATTAATTTTTTTAATACTAATGATATTTTGTAGCATAACATGAATTTTTAATATAGTTTAGAGTAATCAGTATATTATTTAATAAATTTAGATATCAAATTAAACATAAAAAATTAGTTACCAAATTAGGAAAAATATATCAAATAAAAATTTTAAATATCAAAGAAAAGTGTTAAGTTTAAATATTAAAAATATTATCGATTCGTACTTTAGAAACATAATTGAGTATATATGTTAATGTCAGGCAAGTTGAGAGCCAGCCAGCGAGGGACCCCACGGCCCACTGTTTTAAGAGGGCGGCACCAATTGAAATTACAGCCGCAATTTTCGTTGGTTGGACTATTATTGACACAGAAAATTTAAAGAAAACTAATATTTTTTTACCTAGAATAAAATCGTAAAATGGATATAATAAAAATAAAAAACAAAAAGTGTGTTAAAAATTATTATTGAATATTAATTTAAATAAATTTAATGTTTTTAATAATTTTTTAAATACTTATGTATAAATTATGTTTTGATTACTAAATTTTAAAAAAGAAATTTCAATATGGTCACTATTAATTTATTATTTTCTTGTCACTTAGGGTGGGTTTGGATGGACGATTAGGTGCGGTGCGTTTAGCTTACTTTTTATTTCACGCTACAGTATCGTTATAGTATCTAATCTCACCACCAACGCTGTTTTTACGCTAATCGCAGGTAAATACACCGTCCATCCAAACTCACCCTTAGTTGTACCCTCCGCTAATGGTGCGATGGAAATCCCACGTGCCAATAAAATTGTCATTTAATACATACCTGGAATTTACTTAAACTATCGAGTAGATTATTTCTTAACAATTACGTGGATTCCATGTATATTAAGTAAATTTAATCGAGAGATATTAAGAAAAACATACTATTAATAATTTAAAGTCAGTAGGAAGAATATGAAATAAACTAAGCGAACGTAAAGAAATTAAGTGGTAGATGAGATATTTTTAATGTGTGTTTTTCTTTTATGATATTAATTATCATTTATCTTATGTTGAAACGGATGTCTTCCAAAGTCAGATATGAACATATATAAAAGACCTCAACTTCTTCACTGTCGGATGTCATCAAAATTTGATTCCGACGTGTCATGATCTGATCCAGCTCAAGTACGGTTTGTGCCCTAAGAGTATAAGTTTAAATTGGATCTTATAAGTTTCCAAGATTTGGTTACATTAAAACATGGATGGGTGCGTTTTGGACCAAAAATATCGGTGTACGCTATAAATTTAAAAAATGATAACATTTGAATATGTGACATCGGATAAATTTCCTTTAGAAATTTAAAATAAAATAAGATCAGCTTTTTTTAGAAATCTGACCTTATAAATTTAAAAAATTATAAAAATATCTAATTTCAAGATTAATTATGGCAATGGCCTAATTTTTACAAAGAAGTTAGTTGCCGCCACTTTCTCACCGACACTACCCTAAAAATATCCCAATTATATTTTAATCATTATAAAAAAAATAGATTGGAAGGCAAAAAAAAAAGGGACCTAATGAAAAAAAAAATCCAATCATGTTTTGAAGCATGCTGGAGAAAAATGTTCAAGGATCTTACCTTTTCTAGATTGGTTGAAAAAAAGTACCGCATGAGAGTATGGAGGCACCAAATTATACGTTTGGTTTATTTGGATGCTAGCTTTGTTCTTTTTTTAAATTAAATTTAAATAATCTTTAAAAGATATAAGAATAACAAAAATAAATTATTTTCATTAAAAAAAAGTACCCACAAATTGAACATTGGAAAGTTGAGGGAAAGAGAAAAATAAAGATAAAAGAATAAATAAAAGAGTAAAATAATTATTTTATTTTCAAAAAATACAAATCATACCCCCAACTAACCAGATTTATTTCTTAGTGTTTAAACTTAATCCAAACTCCTCCACGCAACAACAACTAGTAAATCAAAATTCAAATGGTTGAGGCGCCTTCCTAAAAGAAATTCCAACCTTAAAATTTACCTGAATCAAACAGATGTTAATATTGTTGTTGCATCGACTCCTCAAGTATTTAGCGATGGTTATAATTTTTTTGTCACTAAATCTCAAAGGAAAAACTTATTCATCCCATTCTCAAACTTGATTTTTAAAAACAAAATCACCCTTATATATATTAAGATTTGATGGGTTTAAAGTTTTTCTCACTCTTCTTTTCAAAACACGACACAATTACCAATAATATTTGTTAATTAAATATCACAGAATCACTAAATTAAGAATTGATATATTTTTTTATTCATAAAAATTTTACTTTGGAACTTTGAAGACCACCTTCAAATGAAGTTTAAGAGGAATATGGTGTTATTAAGTCATTGAGCTTGAGCTTATGGTATTAATAAAAGATGATGGTGAACATGTTCACAACCCAGAATGGATACATTCATGATCTATAAATATAGTACAATCATAAGTACATGTCCGAACATACATTTGGGCACTTGTAGACTGAAATTATCACTAATATTTATAACTAATGTTATGGATAAAATCAAAACACTGGCATTAATGAACTCACATATGTATAGCATTTTAATATATATGTCTATTGTGGGTGTATTTTAACCATGTTTCCTTGAAACATTAACGTAGAAACCATCTGTAAATTCCAGAATGGGTGAACGAACAATGTTCCCTCCCTTGATTTTTGTGAACCTGTTCAATAAAATTTGCAAAACATTTTTGGTTTAGATTCTTTGGATTAAATTATTAAAAAAATATATACAAAATAATGAAAAAACATACCTGAATTTGGTGACCCAGACATGTAAAAAGACAGCCACTAGAACCTTGCTGAACTCTGCCCCAGCACACGGCCTATTCCCTCCTCCAAATGGTATGAAGTTCTTTGCCATTCCATTGCTCCCAATGTTCTTTATTATTTTTAAAAATATCATAACAAATGAAAAATTATAATTAATGGCTCCCAAAGTTTAATTTAAGATCTAATCCATGGGAAAGAGTATAATTATACCTTCCATCTTGAAGGGTTGAAGGTAAGAGGATCTTCATATATATTAGGGTTTAGATGAAGTGCTGTGGGCATAACCAATAGGACCCAACCTTTTGGTATTGTATATCCTGCAATATTTATATTTTAAATTTTATCATTTAAAGGATGAATCACACTGGTTTATAATATTCAAATAAATTGGTAATAATATATAGGATAAACTATCAAAATAGTCACGTTTGTTTGTTACATGTTACATTTTAGTCACTTAATAATTACAATATTGTTTTGTAACATTTTAGTCATTGAGCGTTAATTGCCGTTAACGGTATAACGGTAAGCTAATGTGGTACATTAAATCATCATTTCAAACAAAAATTTTAGGTTAAATTATACAATTGGTCCCTTTTTTTGAGCAATTTAATTTTTTTCTTTTATGTTAAAGAGATGGAGAAGGGAGGAAAATAGAAGGAAAAGCGAAGAGAATGGAAAAGAAGAGAGAAAAAAAGGAAAGTTAAAAGAACATAAAAGAAAAAATTAAATTGCTCAAAATGAAAAATATGGAGACCAATTGTACAATTTAACCTAAATTTTTTATTTGAAATGATTATTTAATGTGTCATGTCAACTTACCATTAAACCGTTAACGGAAATTAATGGCTCAGTGACTAAAATATAATATGATAAAAATAAAAGTGACTATTTTGATAGTTTATATTAATATATATATATATATATATATATTGTTATCTACCATCGACGTGAATGTCAGCTATAACCTTCCTCAGCATCCCAGGAAGAACATTTTCTAACCTAAGTGTTTCATTAATCACCTGAAAATAGCAAAAAAAAAAAAAAACATGAACAAACAATGGGCTAAATTTATTTATTAAAAAAGTTGGCATAATCAATCAATTAACTCACGTAACGAGTGAACGTCATGGATTTGTATTCCTCCCATACAAGTCCAGAATTGGCATCTTCTCTGTTCTTTAGAATTTCCTCATGCTCCTCCTGGTTCATTTCTTAAAAACTAACATATTAATATCCAAATTTTTTCAAAGAAAATCAGAATTAAATTATTATTTTTTAGACTAAATTATAATTTTTACAATTTTTAAAGGACTTACGCAATTTACCGGTTTTAGTTTGTTTAGCCTTTGCTTACCTCTAACCCAGCTCCTGATTATATCTATCTGAGCCGTTCGCTTTTCTTACAATAATGTACCACCAGGTACATCGACACAAGTACAAGAGTAGCTACCTCTATGTACATCTGTTTATGAGTTGAATTACTCGTCCAAGTTTAAAGATTTGTTCGAAATTTAAGAGGGTTTGAATAAAAATATTAGGCCCATTTAAAATATGAGTCAAGCTTGGGCTTGAACATTCAAGACCCGAGCTCAGCTCGGCCCGACCTGTTTTAAGTTTATAATACTTTATATTATGTTATTTTTATATATTATATAATTTAGAATACATTAAAAAATAAACTTGTACTAAATATATAATACTACTCTAATGTTAAGATTACTATATAAAAAATTTTAATAAATAAAAAATGTATAAATTTATTAAATATTAATATAATATAATATAAATATAAATATATTTTTTTAAAAATAATATAAGTGGGCTTAAAATGGGCTTGAATTAGTTTTTTACAAATATGACAGGTTTTAAGTTTATATTTTGGGCGAGGCCAGGCTTGGGCAAGCAGAAAAAATATTAATATCATGCTTAAATTGGACCCAAATCCAACTCATGAACACTTGGTATATAAAAAAATTACAAAAAATATTTGAATACAAAATTAACCCTCAAACTATATCGTTTTTTTCACTTAAATATACCTATGTGTTTGTCAAAAGTGATAGATTAACTATCAATTTTTTCTATTTTACCCAACATACAGTCTCAACCAATTACTATGCCACACATAACATGTTCTATTAGATGTTGTACTGATAAAATGAGATGAAATTGCAGATCTCATTTTTACCCAAAAAACGATATTAATTGGGACCAATGGTATAGTTAACACCTATAAAAATTGCATATATTCATGTACACTTATCTAAAATCTGAATATATAACATAACCCCAAAACGCAGATTATATGATTAAAAATTATATAAATAAACCCACCAGCTATCTAAAATATTCACTTAGCAAAAAGAAATATAAATGCTTAAGTATATATTAATTTAATTAAAAGCAATAATAATGATAAGTTAAAAGCATATAAACGAAGGAACGAACTGTTAATTGTTGCAAAGCCGATGGGTTGTCCAGTAGATACATGGTAGCCAAAGTGATAGTGGGAGAAATAGTCTCGACAGTAGCAAGGAGTAGCCCAAACAGAAGGTAAGGCACGAATTCCTTCGTCAAAAATGCTTCTTTCCCAATGTCTCCTACTATTTCATCCAAATAATCTCCCGTTTTATTGCAACCTTCTGCTGAATTATCACAAGAGTACCCCTTCATTCTCTCTTCTACAACCCTACTTGTCAGCTTTATTGCTTTTCTTTTCTTCTGCAGTCAAAGATATATTTATTAGTGTTTACCCTAGAAGGATTCATGATGAAATTCATATTTAATGGCATGTTTTTACCTGTATACATTTGTAGAAAGTGGTCCCAGGGATATATAAAGGAAATGTCATAATTGATTGCAACATGTTGTTTAAATCTTCACCTAAATTTTCTTCTGGTTTATGGCTCATCAGGATCTGTGAGGTTAAATCAAATAACATCTGCAAATACCCAAACCAACAATCTATATTTATCTTTACGACAATATTTCATTCTTGGATCATCTGGTTATGTATATGCTATAATTGCTTACGGGAACAGTTTGGCGTTTTACATCGACCTCTGGCAGATTGGTCCACTTATGTAATTCTTGGTTTATTACATCCTCAAGCTCAGACAACAGCTTACGTTTGAGTGGCTCATGCCCGAAATGACCGAGAATGGAGCGCCGTAGATACCTGTGGAAGTAGCCACCTAGGTTACTCATGTTATCGTGGTGTATCATCTGTGAAAAGGAATCCATGTAATAGAGTTCGATGAGTTTCCCTTCTTGTTGCAGCAAGAAGTAGTTGAATTCGGGATCTGATGACACCGCCACCGGTCGACCCGCTATGTTTGTCTTGAACAACGGACCGTATCTAAAACCATATTTGAAAAAATGAGATACTTAATGCACTGACCTACGCAGATGAAACGGAATTTAAAGGGTTATTTTATTACCTTTTCAATCTTTCATTAATGAAAGAATGCATGTCAATGGAGTTGGAAGTGGCAAAGAAGCTAAGGGTCTCTCCTATTAGAGGGAATCCCATGGAACCAGGAGGGAGTTTGCCCTTGCATTTAGGGTTTCTCCACCTATAAATCCAGTTACCTACACTTACACTGAAAAAAGATATTATGAAAACCCAAACATACCATATCTCCATTATTATTTGACCAAAACTGAAATGGGGAAGGAGTTGAAAAGCAGAATTTGATTTCTTTCTTTAATGTTGCTCCCTTATATGGAAGCTTTAATAAATAGTCAATTGGGTAATAAATATTACTTCGAAGATGTTATTATTTTTCAAATATTTAATAAAATAATATGATGATGAGTTTTGACCTTTAAATATATTAATTTTAAGATTTAATTGAATTTTATAATAGAATTTTTTTCACCCACGCCGTGAATGTGTCATAATTTAGTATAAGAAAATATTGTTAATTGAGTTTGTGTCACAAGTCAACTTGACATATTGTATATGTGTTATTAATAGTTTCAAATTATACGTTTCATTATTTAATGGTTTTACACAAATACACGTGCGATAGAATTACTAATATGTATATAAGAGTTTAAATTATATTAGCATGGCTTTAAATAGCTATTATTTTGACCAAATGTCATTTTTAAATATTTATTAAATAACATATTTATATTCAATTTACCGTGAGCTTCAACTTTATCACCAAACCAAAGTCTCATGCGTAAAACCTAACGAGGGTTAAAGGTTGTTATGTATGTAAGATGTTATTTATGATGCTAAAAAAATTGTATAATATGATATGAATTGTAATTTAAAGGTCAAAATTTAATATAAGTCGGTAGTAACATTTTGGCCTAGTGGCAAGAGTATTGTTATAGGTATTAGAATTTGGGTTCAATCCTAAGCAATTTCACTCCTCATCCTTGATTCTCAAAAAGATTAAGCATAATGAATTATTTGGCCCTTCAACTTCATAATATAAAGTCGTTTTATTTTTTCATTTATTTTTTCGTCTTTTTAGCTCTTGAATTTGTATAATTTGTCAATTAATCACCAAAAACTGAATGGAAAAATTAATATTTGTTAATGTTTTAATTGATTTCCAACTGTTTAGTACTTAAATGCCTTTTTTATCATATGATAATAATAGAGAGGAAGGCTTTTTTTTACCTAAATAATATAAAACAAATAAGTAATTACCAAAATAGGATAAGAAAAAATTAATTACCGAAATAGGCATTTGCTATAGTAACCTGCCGGTGTCACCTGACCAACCAGTGGCACTACTTCATTTTCCCCAAATCATTGTGGCATGATTAGTTTTTTAAAACAAAAAGAATTTTTTTGGTACCGCTACTGTGTGTCAGGTGGCACCAGTAAAATATTTTTTTAGTTGGTAAATTAATAATTTAGCTTTTCTGGTTAGATGATTAAATGTTAATGCTTTTATCTTTGAGTTCCGATGAATTACTAATCATGCCGCAATAATTGAGAGAAGTGAGATGGTGCCACTAGTGAGTTATTGTAGCAAATGTCTGTTTCAGTAATTAATTTTTTGTAGTTAATGGTTTAAATTTGTATTATTGATTTTTACTTATATATAATGCCTTGTTTGTACTAGTTGGAATACATTAAATTAATAAATCTACTAATAATTATATGTATGTGAATAAAATTTTAGCCTAAAATTAAATACATATAGTTTCTGGTTACAACAACCTCGTCAGACCATTTATGAATGACTGCTATAACAATGTCAAAAGGTAATCTTAATTACGTTCGGTCCCTGACAAAAGGATGAAGATAAGCTTTCATATATTTATAATTTGATATTTGTAATGATTCAATTTTTATTGGTATTGAAAAAAAATTAAAATTTGAGGTTGAATCTTAAATTAAGCTTTTTATAATAAATAATAAATATTGAGATTTTCAAGATGAATATGAAAATAGAAAAAAGAGAATTATTAAGTAAATTATCAGAGAAGTTAATAATTAATGCATAATGACTAAATTATAAAGTAATTAGATTAGAGGGATTAGATGAGGATTTAACTAAGGGCATGTGAGTAATTAAATCAAAACCAAGTTATAGCCATAATTTCCCACTAAGTAAATGAAGATAAAATCATGGCCATTAAAATTATAATTATAGATTAATTATAATTGATAATTAAGTGAATTAATAAAAGAGAGCCAGTGGAGATTGATGGGTAACATGTTAAGTAGATGATAATGGAGCATTGAGATGGGTTGATATAATCATATTTAGAATAACATTTTATTAGATAATTGCAAGTTAGGTGGTCAAGCAAATAAAATGAGTGGCATTATGTTGCATCATGTGCTTCTTAGAATAAGACATGAATCCCATTGCATTGTGATCCACGATGAGAGGAGAGAGAAGATGAAAGGAAAGAATGGGAATTGGCTTTCCATGCACTCGACGAAGGGAAAAAAGAGAGAGGAGAAAATACGCAAGGCTATGAGTAGAGTGTTTATGGGTTGGATTATTCGATTAGGTTCGAAGATTCGTTCAAAATTTAAAAGGATTTGGATAAAAATATGGACAGACTTTGACAAAATATTAGGTTCATATTTCGAGCTAAACTAAACTTAAACAAGTATAATGTGTATTAGTATCATACTTACGCTTGGCCCATAAACATCTTTAGCCACTCGCCCAACTTCCATTAGCTTCATTTAGAAGCCATTGGTATAGGAAAGGTGGAACCTTTCAAGTTGAATATGCTAAGTATTTAGCTTTAAACCTGGTAGAGCTTCAAGTACAAAGGGGAAAAACAATGGTTGAGTTGAGGAGAGTTTCTTAATTAATTTCTTATTGGGTTGAGAACATACCACTAATTCTAATTCCTTGTTGGATCACAAGTGTAATTCGATATATTAATCTATGTATCTATCTTTAAATCTCAAATCGATTAATAAGAGCTAAATATGAAATTATAATATGATAATAAAACTTAGTTATTGATATATGAAAAGGATATACGATGTACACCTAAAATATTATGATGAACGATGCTTAAATACCTTGATAGTAGATTGATGCGATGATATATTGTTAAAATATTATGATGTACCACGCTTTTGACTTTGCATTGGTATCATGTTTCTAATTTGTGTAAGTTGTTATGACAATGAGATTAGATATCGCAACTAGACTGTTTAATTATCAAAATATCGTATTTATTTAATTAGTGATAATGATGTATATAAATCAAGTGTTTAAGTAATGATTTAAATGAAATTGAAATGAATGAAAAATAAATTCATAGTAATTATGAAGTAATAATATTATAATGGATTAGACTGTGAAATAAATTAAAAGTGAATATGTTAGGTGTGTAATTAAGAAAAGATGTTAATATGTGCATGTAAAAGTTCATGAATGAAATATATTTAGATAATTGACTTTGCTATTGTGATTAATTGTTTGTATTAATGAATTATTCTATATGCTTGTTGTAGTATTAATGTTATTTAGAATAATATTTTGTTCATTTTGTATTAAATTGATAAATAAATGAATGGCAAGTAAATGGTATTTAGTAAGTTATTCACATAGCTTAACGTATTTATTTTAAACGCATAGGTGAAAGGTAAAAACATGAAAAATTTTAAGATTTCTACTCCAGTTTGAATCGTATCACTCCTCAAGTTATAAGTTCAAACTTTTGATATATGATTATAAACCTAGAAATGGTATGTACATAGGGTGATTATAGTCTTTACATGTATAGAAAAGTTGAGAACTATGAAAATTTTAGGTTATTCTATTGGGACAAGTTTTGATTTTACGATATTATATGTGATATTTAGAGATGTTTAATGATTTAAAATGAGCTTTAAAATATTAAAATAAAATATCGATGTGAATTGATCATTGAAATAGCTTAGTGGTTAGATGTAATACTCATTATTCAAGTGATCGGTTTAACCCAAGTAAGAGGTGTTACACATTTATATAGGACAAAGTCATTCATGGATGAAGTCGAATAAATCCTATTAAATCATTGAAAATGATTAAGCAATGTTTAACCAATAATAACTAATATACTTGAGATTTGTTTGAATGAACATGAGGGCCCCCTGGATTCGTACTTGGTGCATGTTGGGGGTGTCCCTGTCCCCTCTCACTGCCTTCCCATCACATCACGTGCTTGTGTAGAGAAATTCTTATTTTAATATTTGATAAAACTAAGTATAATTGGTCATATTTAGAACCTTTAATATTTCCAACTGTAACTGGCAAGGAAGTCGAAGAATTGAAGTAACTGAACTGTACGAAAGAGTCAGTCAACTTGTTTTAATTTTGGATATTTATGGTGTGCCATAGGGTTCAGTTGAAAAGTCTTCCCTGTTAAATTTATATTTTAGTTATTTAATTTTAAAAATTATAAAATAGTTACTAAATTATCTAAATATTTTATTTAAGTAATTCAATCCTTATGTTTTTTCTTTTAAAGTCTGTTCGGTGAGTTTTGAGCGATGATCAGTACAGTAGAATAATACTTGTTGAGTGTTTTTGTATGTTTGTCCTTCAAAGGGAGTTAAATTCTCTATTTATATGATGTGTCCCTATTCTTAGATGTGACATCCTAAATAAGTTTTTATGCATGTCAATACATACCTTATTTTAGGTGAGGGTTTGCCTACATGGTGGTGCGAACCCACCCCGTGCGAGTTCATGAGAGGATGCGAACTCATCGCGTGCGAACCCTAGTATGCGAACTATTTAGGCTATGAATCGGTCCCAGTCAAGTAACCGAGTACCAGGTTAGCAATGGTGAACACCAAAACAATACTCATTGACGAGTAAGGCATATTTCAAATCTAAGCTATTTTGATAATTAATGTTGGAGATCAATGAAGAAAGTTGTTCAAACTTTGGCTCACAGATTGATAATATTTAAAGTTGTTTTATATACAAAAAAAAAAACTAAACTGTAAAAGTGAAAGGAAAGTTTACCCTTTCAATTTGTGCCATGGTAAAAATAGAGAAAATCATACATAAACGATTAAATCACTAACTATAATGAAAATTTTGCTCATGATAATTCCAACTCAATTATTTACGTAGTCCAATTAAGTTCACTCGATAAAAAGTGACCCAAATTTAATTTTTTTCCTAAATAACTTATGAAATACAAATATTTCATTTATGTGGAATATATGTTATAATTAAATGTATGGGAATCCATATCATGTAGCATTTATCTAAAAGTTTGGAAATAAATTTTAGTTATCCAAAATATATATTTATTCTGCAAATAAACTTCAAAAATAAGTTTAATATAACATTTGATCTTTTGAAACTTTATTTTTCTAATTTGATATTTAGACTTTTATTGGTCCAATTTGGTCCTCGATCTTTTTTTTTTAAAATTTGTAATTGGGTTTAATATATATTTTAATTTGATACTTAATTTTTTTATTTCAATTTGAAACTTAAATTTGGCTCTTTTCTTAATTTGATACCTAATCTTTTTTAGCAAAAATAATCGATGTAGGGTAGACATATGACATGTGAAAAATGACATAATATTTCTTTTTTATATTAATTGTTTAATTACTTTTGGTTTAATTTATTTATTTCATTTTATCAATTTAAAATAATGAATTTATTTTATTTTGAGTTTTAGAACTCTTATTTTTTAGTATAGCTCAATGTATAATTTTTAACATTAATTTTTTAATACTAATGATATTTTTGTAGCATAACACGAATTTTTAATATAGTTTAGAGTAATCCGTATATTATTTAAAATTTAGATATCAAATTAAACATAAAAAAAATTAGTTACCAAATTAAAAAAATATATCAAATAAAAACTTTAAATATCAAAGAAAAAGTGTTAAGTTTAAATATTAAAAAAATATTATCGATTCGTACTTTAGAAACATAATTGAGTATATATGTTAATGTCAGGCAAGTTGAGAGCCAGCCAGCGAGGGACCCCACGGCCCACTGTTTTAAGAGGGCGGCACCAATTGAAATTACAGCCGCAATTTTAGTTGGTTGGACTATTATTGACACAGAAAATTTAAAGAAAACTAATATTTTTTTTTACCTAGAATAAAATCGTAAAATGGATATAATAAAAACAAAAACAAAAAGTGTGTTAAAAATTATTATTGAATATTAATTTAAATAAATTTAATGTTTTTAATAATTTTTAAAAGTCTTTATTAAAGTTTTCTTGGGTAAATTATAAGTTTAGATACTTATGTATAAATTATGTTTTGATTACTAAATTTAAAAAAAGAAATTACAATATGGTCACTATTAATTTATTATTTTCTTGTTACTTAGAGCGGATTTGGATGGGCGATTAGGTGCGATGCGGTGCGTTTAGCTTACTTTTTGTCTCACGCTACAGTATCGCTACAGTATCTAATCTCATCGCTACCGCTGTTTTTACACTAACCACAGGTAAACGCACTATCCATCCAAACTCACCCTTAATTGTTACCCTCCGCTAATGGTGCGATGGAAATCTCACGTGCCAATAAAATTGTCATTTAATACATACCTGGAATTTACTTAAACTATCGAGTAGATTATTTTTTAACAATTACGTGGATTCTATGTATATTAAGTAAATTTAATCGAGAGATATTAAGAAAAACATAATATTAATAATTTAAAGCCAGTAGGAAGAATATGAAATAAACTAAGCGAACGTAAAGAAATTATGTGGTAGATGAGATATTTTTAATGTGTGTTTTTCTTTTATGATATTAATTATCATTTATCTTATATTGAAACGGACGTCTTCCAAAGTCAGATATGAACATATAAGACCTCAACTTCTTCATTGTCGGATGTCATCACAATTTGATTCCGACGTGTCATGATCTGATCCAGCTCAAGTACGGTTTGTGCCCTAAGAGTATAAGTTTAAATTGGAGCTTATAGGTTTCCAAGATTTTGTTACATTAAAACATGGATTGGTGCGTTTTAGACCAAAAATATCGGTGTACGCTATAAATTTAAAAAAGGATAAGATTTGAATATGTCACATCGGATAAATTTCTTTTAGAAATTTAAAATAAAATAAAATCGGTTTTGTTAGAAATCTGACCTTATAAATTTAAAAAATTATAAAAATATCGAATTTCAAGATTAATTATGGCAATGACCTAATTTCTACAAAGAAGTTAGGTGCCACCACTTTCTCACCGATACCACCCTAAAAATATCCCAATCATGTTTTAATTATTATAAAAAAAATAGATTGGAAGGCAAAAAAAAAGGACCTAATGACAAAAAAAAATATACAATCATGTTTTGAAGCATGCTGGAGAAAATTGTTCAAGGATCTTACCTGTTCTAGATTGGCTGAAAAAAAGTACCGCATGAGAGTATGGAGACACCAAATTATACATTTGGTCTGTTTGGATGTTAGCTCTGTTTTTTTTTTTTTAAAATTAAATTTAAATAATCCTTAAAAGATATAAGAATAATAAAAATAAACTTTTTTATTTTTTTATTTTTAAAAAACAATAAACATAAAAACTATATCAAATTATTATATAAATTACCCAATATGTCCCTCAATAAATTTTCTCAAGTTTCTTTAAATTCAAATATGCTAGGGAATGAAATGAAAATGTTTAAATTTAGATAAAATTGAGGAAATTTTTTGAGGGATATATATGGGTAATTTAAATAAGAATTATATACATTTTAACCTTTTTAAAAAAAAATAAAAAATGAGAAGGGTTTATTTTTGTTATTCTTATATCTTTTAAGAGTTATTTAAATTTAATTTCAAAAGGTGATAGATCTAACATGCAAATAGACTAAAAGTTTAATTTGGTGCGGTGATCCTTTTTTCAGCCAATCTAAAAGGAGTAATTAATTCATCAGGTCCTTGAACGGTTTGCCCCTGCACACTTTAGTCCAGTGCCGCCAATTTGTTAGGCGACACCAAAATACTTTTTTTTTATTTTTTATAATGATTAAAGCACGACTGAGGGAATTTTTAGGGTGCATCTGCCTAGAAAAGTGATGGCACCTAACTCTACAGTAGAAATCAAGTCATTCTCATAATTAATCTTGAAATTAGATGTTTTTATAATTTGGTCAGTGGTTAAATCTTTCAGTTGAAAAGTGTTACCCATTTTTAAGTTAATATTTTTGATGTCACTATGGGAAGAAGGGGTGGAATCAGAGTTAAGTCGAGTTTTAAGTTTTAAGTTTAAATTTTAGTTTTGATATTAATTTATTTGAATATTTTAATTTTAATGCTCAGACCTACTTCGATAGAAATATGGAATTGCCTAAGCTCATTTGATTAGGCTGGTTAAGTTTAACATTGTTTTTAAAAATCATCATAAAATTTATTTTAAAACATATTTATTAAAAGTTTAGTTTGAAATTTAAGTTTTAGTATTATTGTGTAATTTGAAAAATAAAATATTTATTTTAATCATGATATTATAAAGCAAAACATTAATATGATGATTTTTAATAAAATATAAGAAAATGGTATTTATAATATTTTTATATATGAAATATAAATTTTAAATATTTTTAAACCATTATTATTAATTATTTTAAAATTTAATTTAAATATATATAAACTATATTTTAAATATTAAAATATAAACGTTACAATTTTAAATTTATAATGTTATATATTTGAAATAAATGTTAATAGTGAAACAAACATATACTCAGTATAAATATTATATAAAGTGCATTAAATTATAAATAAAGTTAAAAACGTCATTTAAATCCAAAACCTTTTTTTTCAAAATAAAAGAAAGTATAGCGCCTACTTTTCGGTTTAAAAACATTTTTTTTGTAGAAAAATTATTTTTGACTCCAAAAGTGATTTTTACTTGAAAGTACTTTTAAAAGCAATGAAAAAGCAAAATATTAGGCACCTCACAATTGTTACTCCAAACTCACTCGAATTAGGTGTTTGTATAAGGGATAAAAACAATATTTAATCTTTGATAGCTTTTTTCAACTTGATTTTTGAATTTTTTTTAGTCCACATTAGTTCCGTGAATTTGCAATTTTTTTTTCTAATTTGACCCATGAATTTGGATTTCATTAAAGTGTAATGATGTGGTATTCTGAAATTATATCATGTCATCGCCTAAAATTAGAAAATATTTATAATCTAAAAAATATAAAAAAGTAATTAAAATTTAAAAAATTTAGGTAATGATGTGACACGATCTCAAAAGACCACATCATCATACCTTAATAGTTACCAAATCTAGGTACTAAATGTTACTAATGTCACTTAGTTTTCAACCGAAGGTAAAAGAGTCTCGCAGATTCACTAAACAGTCTATTCGACAATATTAACTTGGTTTATTTACCTTAACTTTTTTTTTTCTTTTTATCCTTTATCCTTAATGGTTTGTTTCTATTCTTACTTCATCCCACAATTGTACTTAAATCTAAACACATATTTTATTATTGATTTTAATAATACTATTATAGTATTATTCTCACTAATAAATAATAAATTTCACCGTCCCGTTACTTTTAATTACATTAAAATTAATTTCATTAATACTCCAAATAGACTCTTGATAAATAAAGACAAGAGTAAGGCATTGGAGATTTTGAGTTATTAAGTTTGGTATGTTAAATTTGATATTTCATGGATTAATTCAGTTCTTGATATAAAGATGTAATGATCATCATTCTAGTTTTTATATAGTTGTAATTTTTAAAAAAATTGAAATATAGATATCAAAAAGAAAATTATTTCATACTATTGTTTGTGAAGCTTTTAAATTCTACAAGCGGGTTTAAGGTGTAACAAGTGTTTTACAGGGTGTAGTAAATAAATAAATATATAAATAAATGTAACACTTATCACACCCTCCACCTACCTGTGGAGTGCCTTATTAAAAAACTTGATTAAGCTCATGAAAGATTTGAATTAAATATTAGAATATTTGAATTTTACTTGTTCAATAGCTCGAGTTTGAATAAACAATGACCAAATTGAATTCAAGTTTAATTTTGTCTAAACTAAACTTGAATAGCTTATATCTACAAGGTATATACCAGCAAATAGTTGAAAGAAGTGGAATTGGACTTTTTCCACGGGTATTTGAACCAAGTTTAAATCTTAGAGTCGACATTGTTAAGAGTTTATTTTAATATTACCCTCAATCCGAACAAGACTATGGACGAATGAGGAATATTCCTTTTAAAATTGTGAGTTTTCTTTAGAAAATGACTAATAGGACGCTTCCTACTAGAGTGGAGCTAAATAAACATGGGATATCGGTGAAATCTATGCCCATTATGCTAAAATGAGGAGGATGTGGATGATTGTTTCTTAAATGCTCATTTGCCCTAGCTGTTTGGTTTGAAACACCATTAGGAATCAAAATGGAGAATAAAAACTCTATCCATGTTAAGAGTTAGATGCTGAGTTAATGGAGACACTAGAAGGAGACAGATAATCCAAATTTGATGTGTATTATTAGACCCTCGATCATATGGAAAATGAGAAATGAAGTGATATTTAAAAATGCAAAGGTAGATCCATATAAAAAGAGGTGATAAGGATGGTAAGGGCACAACGATAGAATCGAAATCCAATTTGTTTGGGATTAAAAAAAACCGAATTAAAGCCAGATTATCCTTAACTTGGCAAGAAAAAAAGTTGAAATGCAAGAACAAGGCAAATGAGAAATAGGAGAATTCGATAGTAAGCGAAAACTAATGAAAAAAGAAAAGAATTCGACAACAATAAATAAAAATCCAAGAGATTTGAAGTGAAAGGTAATTAAATTGTGAATGAGAGGCACGTTGTTGAAAGAATAACTTAAGATCTTAAAACCTAAAATTGAATAAGAATATAAAGCATTAAAAAAAGATTCTAACGAACATAATCAAGATAAATAAAGATATAGAGAAGATAGAAAAAGATAGGAGGAAAGATGATAAAAAGACAATGTCTTATGAAACTTTTTGAAAAGAAAAATTCTCAACAAACTTCACGAATAGTTCTAACCAACTCCTTAAGACTGAACCCTAGTAAATTGGAAGGTGAAGAGCTTCCCATGACTTCAAGAAGAAAACCAAGAATATCAAGAATATAAACTTTTAAAACAAACAAGAGAGATATCTTGCTAAGATAGAAACTCGAACAGTTGTATTGAATCAACTAATGAATGGTCTCCTAAAGAATAATAAAACTCTAATTAATCTAAACAACAAGTAGTTCTAGTTGAACTAAATTTTCTTGTTGACTAAGAAATATAAAACTTCTAAACTATTGAAAATGCTGAAAAATATCCTAAATTTTAGAATAAATAAATATAAACCCTTATAAATACAATATTGAGCTAATATATAATCAAAATTCGTAATTTCTCGTAATAATCTTGTCCAGAAATTCTATTTGCACAGTCTTCACTAAAACAATCATAACTTGAGCTCTCAAATTCAAAATTGGATGATTCAAAGTGCATTTTTAAGCTAAGAGATAGCTCTTCGATCAATATAAAAACATCTAAACCCATAAAATTTTTTTATCCCATCCAAAAACTCGTCATAAATTGATTGATCTTTTGAGCTTAAAAAACAACAACTTCAATGAATGTAAGTTAATAAAATTTACCCCATTGACGCATGAATCACATCCCTAAACTAGGAATGTTCTAAGGAGGGACTTCCAAAACTATTATGGAAGTGAATTACAGTTGAATCTCGTGAAGATATTATTGTGGTATTTTTTTCATTTCAAATCATGTGAAATTTAGAAAAAAGCATTTGATGGGATTTACACTGTAATTTTTAATTTCTTTATTCAACTAAGCCTTTATTTAATTTTTAAATTAATTTTTATTAATATATTTATTACATAATTTTTTTCACTCACATTGTCGGTATATCATAATTTAGTTTATTTATTTTAAATATTTTAGGAGTTGGCGTACTAGATCAATCGAACATCAACTTACGTAAGAGTACTTTAATTTTTTTCTACTATTTTTATTTTAATTTTCTTATTTCTATAAATATTAAACAGTTAATCATTAATTAACCCCCCTCACAAAGCAAGTGGGTATCCAAGTTTTTGGTTTGGTGTTTGGGGAGCATTAAGCTAACAAATAGGGTTTTTTGTTTTTGTTTTTGTTTTTTTCCCTTTTCAGTTAAAAATAGTAAAAATGTATCATTGGTGAACATCTTTGTCCCGTATATGCCAATCATAAGAACAAACAAAAAAATGAACCATGAACCCACTAATTTTGTTGAATACGTGGTGAAAATTTTGGTGTTTCTAAAATAAGATTGCGAGTTGGGACCTTATTTATAGAAAAACGTTGGTAAAGTTTTCTTTTATTGGGGATTTGATTTTGTGGTTTTTATATTACTTGTATTTTATTTAAAAAATAGACAAATTAGTCCCTGTATATTAGAATAAGTTAAAAAATTTATTCATTTATACTATTAAAAATTGGTCTTTGTATGTCAGCTTGAGGTACAGATGTTATGCCACTATCTAGTTGTTTCATCAATCACCCAGTTTTTAACAATGCAAATATATGTAATTTTTAACAAAAAAAATCAATTTGCTATTTAATCTAATGTACATAGACTACTTTGCCTATTTTTTAATAGAGAAGGCAAACTACAATCTGACTTCTAATACAAAGCTACATACTTTTATCGAATTTACTTGACTCAGTAATTTAATTGAAATCTAGTGAAATATAAAAAAGATTTCAAAAGAAAACCCTCAAACGAGAGCATTATGATATTGTGAAAAGGAGTTTAGTGATGAAGGTTGGGATAAGGTTTCCCCAATGCAAATATTTAAAATTCTTATTGGGTTAAAAGGTGAAGACCATAATGGGAAGTTGGAACCCAATCCATAATTAAATAAACCACTATCCTTTAATTAGTTGGTAATTTTCTGAGAGAAAAGAGTCCATAATATGGACTAAACCCAAAAAGGAAGACCAGAGAGCCTAATAAGAATAAGATTAAGAATAATAATAACAACTATCTGCTAAATCCCTTTCCTCAATGAATTTAAAGCAAACCCATGTATACATACAGATTTTGCATTAAGTATATAGGTAGATGAGTGAGTAAAAAAATTTGATAAATAACAATAATAATGGAAAAAATTAAAAAGAAAAGAAAAGATTATTTAGTTTCTAGCTTTGTAACATCTAAACCACAAAATAACTAAACCAAGCACTCTATACCCAACTATGAAGCCCAACATGACACCTACATTGGTCCATTTCTGTGAATCTTTCAGGTCTTGCTGTCTTAAGAACGAACTCCCATACAACCTACATTCACCATTCTCAATTTCAATGCACTTCCTTTCCCCTTGTTCCCCTCCATACTCATTTATCATAAAGCATTCAAATGGGTACTTAAACAAGCTCAAATAATGCATGAAAACCCAGTAGCTTGGTATCTTATCTTTAGCTATAAAATAGCCTGAAAACAGGAAGAAAGACCCCATTAGACCTGCAATCACTGAGTTCCCCATTATGAAGTTTGGGACAAGTGCACTGAAACATGCCACGAATGAATTGGCCATCAAAAGTACCATCCATACCACCAAGGAGAAGTAAAGGAACCCATCAACGGTGTCTTTTCTCAATCCAACAAGCCAGTAAACTGGTGAAGTGAAGAGGATGCCTATCATTAAAAGAAATGGGAGGAAAACAAGGGTATTGGACAAGACATAGGAGGAGACTCTGTATGCTCCTCTTGATGTTTCTCTCATTAGGATCCTTCTTTCTTGTAAGAAAATTGGTAGTCCTTCAGTGGTTGAAGATAGTAAGAATGTGAGGGTGAAAGCGAAGAACCCTGTTTGGGTTTGTAAAGCTATCCTTCCTTTATCATTTCCTACGTTGAAATATATGGTTCCAAGTATAAAACCTGCTACCAAGGCTTGTATGACCCTTGTGGCAAAGAGTTGTTTGGTTCTGAATATGTTGCTGCAGAATCTTTGTCCTAATATCAAGACCTCGTCGAACCGGGAATTTGGGTAGACGAGCAGCTTTCTTTCGAAGCGGATTGGGGTTGTAATTTTACGGTCTTCCCGGTTTATGTTACTTAGAGTGCCTGGATTTGGGACGGGTAAAGTTTCTATAACATCAATGGCGAATTCAAGAACATTGACATGTCGAGGGATTCGATGATCAGCAAACTTTAGTCTTTCTTCGAGAAGGTTTAGCCCTCCGTTATGGACGACAAATCCGTTTGAAAGCAAAACGATGCGATCAAACAGTTCGAGGATCCGAAAACCAGGTTGGTGGATGGTTAAAACAATAGTCTTACCTTGATTAACTGCCATTGATTTCAGTAGTGTCACTGCATGAAGAGCTGAAGCAGAATCCAACCCTGAAGTTGGTTCATCAATCAAGATAACAGCAGGGTCATGAACCAAATCGACCCCGATCGATACTCTTCGCCTTTCTCCACCCGAAATGCCGTTGTTCGATCCCTCACGGATCCTGGAACCCGCCACATGTTCCAATCCTAGCTCCTTCATTAGCTCTTTCACTCTAGAACCAGCTTCCTTCCTCCCTCCTGGTAGCCTCAAAAGTGCACTATACATCAACGTTTCTTCGACTGTAAGCAACGGAAATAGCGCGTCGTCTTGCGTAACATACCCCGAAACTCTCCGAAAAACTTTAACATTAATAGGCTTGCCATTGACAAGAACTTCCCCTGATGACACTTCACAAGGTGGTATCTTCCCAGCAAGAATATCTAGCAATGTAGTTTTGCCTGCACCACTTGGTCCAGCTATTGCAGTAACCTGTCCGGGCCTAGCTTCACAGTTCACACCCTTCAAAATGAACTTAGCAGCAGCTCTACCTTCATTCCCACCACAAAAATCACACCTGAAATAGTCTTCAAATTTGGTGCTCAACTTGTAAGACAGATCCCTAGTTTCCAATCTGTACGGATATTTCCGGCCACCAGAATCCGGGGACTTAACAGGCAATTCCATGAGAGAAAGAGAATGTGAGAAAGTTTGAGAGGAAAAACTGGGGATACCTGAAGTTATGTGAAGAAAAGAATATAAAAGGAGATGAACCAACACACCAAACTGGGTATCCCTTCAACAAGCAACAACAAGAAATAAATGAATAGCTAAGTTTTGCATGCATGTAAATTTAGCCTGTTTTGGATTATTGGACTTTAATTGACTTTATTTATTATAGTTTTTGGTGGGGTTTGGGTGAATAAGATATTTAGTTTACAAGAAACCCAAAATGAAAAGAAGAAAGAAATAAATGTCACAAATTAAATTAAGTGATTGGCTAATGTTGAAAGTTTTACTTATTTCAGGTGAGCTACCCAAACCCATAAGAGGTATGTTGGTGGCCTTACCCTATCTTCCCTACTCTTGACAGCTAAAAAAGGTAGTTGGGAGAAAACTAAAACAATTGGCTATATAAACTAAGAAATTCCATTTTGGGGGGCTATGTTTTAATGGAACAACACAATTAATCCCAAGTTGGGTCATCCAATTTTAACTTATAGAACCCTAATCTTGATTTTTTTGAAGTTATGTTTATCAAACCAAGCTATCATTTTTTTTATGGTTTCCTTTGATTTAACGAAATAGTTTCTTAAATGTTTTTGGTTTGAAGATTATGCTTAACAGATATATTTGGGAAAGGTGTGCTTAATGTAATGTGCCACACAAAACCTTACCTTACTTATTTTTAATCAAGTGTTTTTGGAAAAAAAATTAGTGTTAATCGATGGATTTTAACATATTTGGTATTATCTTTAATTAAGATTTTATCTTTCACTCTAAAAAATAAGTGTTTCATATAAATATGTTGTTTAATAATATTAAATGCTGAATATTAAAATATTTTATATTTTTAAATTTACTCTCCTCCTACTATTTTAAATAAAACCATTTTTATGGATTCATCATCTTTATCATTAAAAATAAAACATTTTTATTGAGTTGGTGTTCTAATTTAATTAGAAAATTACTTTAATGCCCTTTTGCTATTAAAATAAATATATTATTTTGAGGGTACTTTAGTCTTTTAGTTTAAAAAGATCATTAAAAATATGCATGAGATGAAATTTGAACTCATGCAGACTGAGTTAATAAAATTTTAAATTTATCATTCAATCAAAGTTTTATTTTAATACTTTTATGCATTTTAATTTTAGGTTTATTATATAAAAAAACTCCTTGAAAACATTCAATAACCAATTGGGCCATCAGTTAAAAATAGCACTCAATTGAGACCTTAATCGAGTTTAAGCACTCAACTGAATCCTCAATTAAATTTAAGCAATCAATTAAGCCCTTGTTCTTTGACAAGGGTGCTGAGATACATCAAAGGAACAACTGCTTTTGGTGTCTGGTTCGCAATGGTGAACTTCTTGAAACTTATTAGGTACACTGACAGTGACTGGACTTGATCAGTGGATGACATGCGAAGTATCTCTGAATATTTCTTTTCGCTTGGATCTGGGGTATTCTCATGAAATTTGAAGAAGCAATCAACAGTTACTCAATCCACAGCTGAAGCTGAGTATGTAGCTGTAATAACAACAGTCAACCTAGCGATGTGGTTGAGAAGAATTTTATTTTATTTGAATCGTGAGCAGGTTGAAACAACTCAATTTTTTTGTGACAACCAACTAATCATAGCAAATGCGAAGAATCTAGTCTTTCATTGAAAGATAAAACATTTTAAAATCAAATACTACTTTGTAAGAGAAGTAAAGAAAGTGACTTTAGTCTATTGCAGTTCGGAAGATTAATTTGTAGATATCCTGACCAAACTACTCAATAAGTTGAGGTTTGAAAAGTTAATAAATAAAATTACTATTTGCAACACGAAGGCTAAGAAGGAGTGTTGGGAAGAGGTCATCCATGCGAGCTCACCTAAAGATGCAAGCTCACAAAGACTATAAGCTTATCAAATTGCGAACTCATCAAAATTGACGAATCTTCTACATATGGCGAGCTACTCCAAATGAACACATACTATCACAAAGTGACGAGTTCCTTACTTTGGCAAACTAAAGTCATAGTAAAACATGCGAGCTGCCTTGAAACTGCGAAACAACTGGAATTTAAAAGCTTATGTGTAAATTTTGTTTACAGAATATATATATATATATATATATATTTATTAGTATTTATTAGTATAATATATTTAATATTTATTATCATAAAATCTTTAAAGCTTTAACAGAGGAATTTGTACC